>NC_074695.1:39327355-39510053 GCF_029448725.1 Salvelinus fontinalis
TTTGTCCTGGGATATAAATATTAGGTTGTTATTTTACCTGAAATGCAAAATATCCTTTTTTTCAAGGATCTTTGTAGAATTTGGACCAATTTTGAGTCACACAAAATCTTGTGTTACTCTATGGAACCCTCCCACAACAGGCTCAGATAAATCAATACAGTAAGTATGGTGAAAAGGACACTCTCAGTATATATTAAACCTGGTGTGACTTAACTCGCTTGGGAAAAACCAGAGAGACCAGAGTTCTTACCTACAGAATGTTTATATAGAAAATAACGAATAATGAATGATGAATGATACACTTGCATACAATCTGCAATACACATGACACAATACAATTTAAGACAGCCTAAACCTGAACCTAAACCCGGGTGCTAAACTACAAATGTTTGTTGGCACTGTTGGAGCGCCAAAAAACATTAGGCCAACACACGGTTTCTTAGAAACCCCTTGAAATCAACAGTTCCATGGCCGTTGCCTATTTGGAATCCACTTAGCAGAAAGTGCCCTGCATGCATTCGAAAACTGTCCCAACATACTTAAAGTAACAGTGCATAGTAATTTAACCAACATAGGCCCAACAGGGCAGGCTGTAGTAAAACGTAGAGTTTATGAAAATAAAAGAAATCTGATTAAATGTATACCAAGTATACAAAATATACATCCACATATTATTATTATTATTTACCCATAGTTCCAAATACAAGTTTTAACAGGGGATTATATCTACTCTGACAATGAATCCACAGATAAACGTGGAAACCTAGTTAGTTTTCGAGTAATCTGTACTCCTTCAGTCTTCTTCTGTGGGCTTTATATGGTGGTTGGCAACCAACTTTAAGGTGCATTACCACCAACAACTGGACTGGAGTGTAGACCTCAGTTCAGCTTTCAATCACCCACATGGGTATATGCTCCTAAAAACCAATAAGGAGAAGGGAGAGGCGGGACTTGCAGTGCATCCACCGACAAAGTGCCCAGAGCAGGTGTAATTTGGATGGAGACTCAGTTCAAGACAAAGCAAACTTATAACCCCTAGCTTGTCAAGCAAAATTCAAAGACTGGAGGGATGGAACTAACAAAATAGTAGGTGAAATGTACAGTAACATCCTCTGCCTCCAACGTGAAAAAGCAACAAAGAACCCTGAGAAAAAAGGTTTTTGAACATGCCCAAACCAAGGCCCATTTAGTGGCAGCAAGCATTGTAGACAAGGCTAAAGAGGACACCTTAACACAGGTTGTAGTTAATGCTCAAAATAAAAGCCCAGACACTACAGCCAGAGTCTTCAGAACAGCTTACAAGGAGGCTAAACGTCACAGACCCACTCACAGTTTTGAGCAACAACTTGACTGTCAGGAGTTAAATGGACTTGACATGGGGAGAATTCTCCATTCCAATGTCGCTTGCTCCAACATACAGCAAAAATGTAACTATTTGAAAGAATAGTACAATGCTCTCCCAAAATCAGCCTAATGCTCGATGAGGCCACTAGTTTGAATAAAACGAGTGCTTTGATTGTATACATCAGACTTGAGCAGCCATATATGGACGTACCAGCAAACATTTTTGTTGATCTTGTGGAACTGGAGGATTTATCTGTTGGGGGAATTGTCCGTAATCTGTTATCTGCATTAGATGATGTAAAGTTCACAGGACTTTCTCTCCAAAACCCTAATTGGAATCATGTGTGATCGTGCGTCTGTCATGCTGGGACGCAAGAGAGGAGTAGCAACAAGGCTCCAGGCCCTCTTCCTTAATATAACTGTTTGGCACTGCTCGGCACACAGGCTTGAGCTCACAGTAGGAGATGTGGTAAAAAAGATGATAGCTATCAATCATTTAAAAATAATTATGGACAAGCTATATGCGCTTTATAGCGTATCCAACCAAAATGGAGCTGAGGAAGTGCACAGAAAGTTTAGACATTCAGCTGTGCAAAATCGGCAGGATGTTGGACACTAGATGGGTGGCATCCAGTTTTAGAACTGTAAGAGTCTGTGTGGAAAAATTACCCGGCTCTTCACAAGCATTTCATTACAGCAGCTGAGGAAGCCTCCCGCGATGGTGTATCCCAGCAGAGCTATAGTGTCCTTGCCATGCGCATATCCTCGCATAAGGTTTGTTAACAATCTAGGCCTTATGTGTGATGCACTTCAAGAACTATCTGAACTGTCACTCATGCTCCAAAATAGAGACTGCACAATTATTACTGCACACAAGGCAGTCACCAGGGAAGCGAGGGTGTTCAGTGCAATTGCAGAGCAGCAACTCAGTCAGAGAGCGATTCAGGAGAACTCTTTCCAAGGAGTCAAACTGAATGGTGGAAGACCCAGTGACAGTCCTTAATCAGAGGGAGTTTTTCAAGAGTTTGGCGAGGAACATGGAGGCTGGCTGCTGACGGGTTGGTCCTGGGGCTGGCTGAGGGTCAATCTGATCCTCTTCTTCCAACTCACTGTCAGACTCCGAGTTGACAGAGACATGATCCTCATATTCTGAAAATTATTAATCTTCCAGAGTGGAAGACACTCCTTCCATACTAGCTTCTCTCTCTGCAAAAAGTATTTCTGAAGCCCACTGAGCAGAGATTATTTTTGCCAAACTGATTGATTGTAGTAAGGAGCCACACATGCAAAGCTATTTATTTGTTGTGTCCCTCCCCCAATTTGCACCTGGTGTGGGAAAATACTTTTTTTTATTTTTATAATGTATCGAAATAATGTAATGTACTGTAACATTGTGCGGGTTGGCGCAAGACATTATGTAGTTTCACACACTACAAAGGGTAAAGAGTGCGAGAAAAGCGGGAGACAGGCAGACAGGCAGAGAGACAGACAGGTTATTGGTGCTATGTTGAAACAGCAGGCCCAGGGAGGAGGATGGCAGAGTGAAACAAACCTTTTTGTTTAATTTTACTTGTTTTCACCTACACACACACTTTTCCACACTTTTATTACCCTTGGGTCCAGTGGGCCCGGACACCACAAACTGCATGTGATATAAATGTGTAGGAGTGTGCACAGTGTGCAATCAATGAAAATGTGTTGTTTTACGTGTTCTTCACAGAAAATGAACCAATGTGTGCAACTTCTGTTTGTGCCTCTACTCTACTGCTCTATGACACTACGGAAATGTGATTATATGAATGCAATGCTTTACTATAAAGGAGTTTGTAACATTTTTACGCATTCCAGTAACTCAGAACTCCCCAGGTCACCCCCTCTCATGCTCACTGTTTGTTCCGACACCTCCCGATTTACAAATTAAGCACTGGGTACCGGTTATCCCGAATTGAACTCAGAGTTGACCAAAGTTACCTCGGTAACTCCTCAAACCTGATTCGTAGTATAGGGCTCTGGAGATGTAGTCTGTTGATGTTTGGTTCAGGGCCAACATCAGATTGGCATGACATCTTTAGGAGGAAGAAATCAGAGTGGACCAAATTATAGTTGGCATAGGGGCACTTTCACACACACACCTTTACCTGGCACTGACTATCTCTATACAAATATTCACTGTGTGAATGTACACACACACACACACAAAACACACACATTTTAAATACTTAAATCCACCAATCAAAATAAGATTAAAAAAGGATCCAAACATTTCAAAGGTCCCTGCATGCATGGACACTCAAGGATACAGAAAACACATCCTTCTCCAAACAGCTAGGCTGCCAACGACAGCTGAAATAGAGCAGTACCTAGCCAACTGCTTTGCCCTAGTTTTTCTCAGGCCCGCAATCTGGAGAGACCACACACTGCAAACCTGCGTACGTGGCCGAGACTGCCAAATATCAGCGCCACCAGCTTGCACCTACACGCGAGGCTGTCCAAGCGTGCCACAAGGGGCTTGTATTTTTTTTTAAGCTTGTCTGCAAAGGCCTGCTCCACGTAGCCATCAAATGAGCAGCCCACTTCCAAAACTAGCTTCCTCTTCCACAATAATGTTTATGGATGTGTGCTGTTGGTGAGACTACCTGTCTCACCTTGCTGACTATCAGGTTGACAAGGCAGTCATGTCAAGCAATTAACAAATCATTGTATGAACAGCAACCATTCACAACATCGGCAACAGACTCCATTACATTTGATTCATGTAGAAAACAAAATGGATCATGGTTTGCAGGGTACCAGAGTGCAAGGTAATGTGTTGTTGGTAGAACTTTCAGCCTCTCAAAAATGTTTTCTTGCCTAACATCATTATTTGGAAACGGTATATTGATGATATTTTTGTTCTATGGAGGGGTGATGCAAAACAGCTCCAGGCATTCCATGCTTTTCTTAACTCCTGTTCTGAGCATCTGAGATTTACTATGCAATCTGATACACGTCAAATCAGTTTTCTTGATCTTCTGATCTTGTGTGAAGATAATGTTCTATACACTGATCTTTACAGGAAACCTACTGATCGTAACAGTTTGTTGAGGGCTGATAGTTGTCACCCACTTCCCTTGAAAAACAGTTTGCCCTACAGCCAATTCTGTCGAATCAAAATAATTTGTAAAAAACAATCAGATTTCGACAGAAATATGGCTGAGACGCAAAGAAAATTCAAGGAGAGGGGGTACAAAAATGATCAGATTAATACTGCCATTGAGAAAATTCAAAACAAAACGAGACATGACCTTTTTCAAGGTCAGTCTCGCAAAAATAAGCACTCTTGTGTTCTAACTACCCGCTATTCAAAGTGCTCTGAACAAATTAAGGAAATTGTTCACAAACATTAGCACATTCTAAGATCTGATGATAGTATCGTAATGTGTTTTCGTACCTTCCCTTGGCCGTATTCTCGCGGGGCAGAAACCTCAGAGATCAATTGGTAAACTCTGATTTACCACCCCAAGATATCCCTGCACAACGTCTATTTGCGCCCCTACTGGATGGAAACTACAAGTGTAATGGCTGTGCTCAATGCAATGGCACTTATAAATGTAGATCCTTCAAACACCCCCAAACAGGGAAACAGAGGCAGTTATTTATCTTATAACTTGTCCTTGTGGTAAAAATGATGTGGGTAAAACAAAGTGCGAATTAAAAGTACGAATCTCGGAGCATCGTAGCACCATTAGGTGCAAAAACTCGGCTTACCCAGTTACGGCCCAATTTTTGGAAGAAAACCATTCGATTTCGTCTCTACGTTATATTGGCATCGAACATGTCACCCTCCCTAGGAGAGGGGGTGACCTCGACTATTTATTGTTAAAACGAGAGGCTGCCTGGATCTTTAACTTAAAGACCCTTGCTCCCTTCGGTCTCAACGTAGACTTTGATCTGAAGCCATTCTTGTGATTATTGTGATTTTGCTATTGTAAATGTTTGTAGGCTTATATAGCCAAATTGTATCTATGATCGTACGCTATCCATTTATGTTTTTTGTAAGCTATTTTAATATATGAGAATTAACCAATGATATCAGGCCACACCTGGGCATGATTACAGACACCTGTGTGTGTGTCTTTTGACACTATATAAATAAGTCTCGCAGTGTTTGTCATTATACTCTGATGAAGACAGCTTGTCTGCCGAAATGTTGGACATAAATATTTTTGCATCTGAGCTCCTATAGTGTGCGGCTCTCCTTTATTTTTTAAGTGTTCTACTCCGCTAGCCAGCACCTCGCCTAAATATGTGTGCGTTTCTTTTGCCTCTAGAACTTTCAGCCTCGCTTTAACAGTAAAGGTGAGTATGTCCTTGCCAATGGCAGCATTCTGGTACATGGAATGAGAGACTGGTCATCACAGTCCAGAGCAGCGAGTTTCCCCTGAAGCCTCAGGCCAGTCCAGTGCTGCAGTAGCTGCATCTGTCTGATACCGAGGAATGTTGTCCTGGATGTAGGATGAGATGTTCCATCATGGGTGACAGACGCCTCCACAATTGCATCAGAGGCAGTCACTGGCTCGGTTTGTGTTAATCTGAGCTGCATTCCAGTCTTCTTGCACAGGTTGTTGAGATCAGGCCAGTCTGACCAGACTCCAAAGCCCACAGCACGAGTGTCCAGTTTTCCATTGGCCCTCCTCCTGAAGCCCAGGAAGTTGTCCTCAGTGGCCTTCTTCCTCCGTATGTCCAGAAGGAGGAAGGCTCTGGCTAACTCCCTAACTGTCACATCTTCACTGTTGAGCATATTCAACAGGTGAGTCAGTGTGGTAGCAGTGTAAATACACTCAACATTCGGGACACCCAAACCCCCTTCTCTTTGGCTCAGGAAGTAAATGTCACGTGTGGTATGTGTGTTTAAGCATAGCCACTTTCTCACCACTTGAACAGTTGTGTTATTATTTTCCCTCAGAGCGTTCTGTGGGATATGCACATTGGCAAACTGTGTCTTTCATAGAACACTGCATATTTTGTGTCTTTCACTTCCAGCCCAGACCATTTCAAAAAGTAATTTGTGCGAGGGAGCATGTCTTTGATAACATCCTCTCTGGAAGAGATCTGAAAGTCATCAGCTTACCCTGTACTGGGTTCGGTGACCACACATGGGCTGGGACACACTGGCATAGCCATTTCAGCTACTGGTTGATGGCTAGGATGAAGTTAACAGGACTCCATTGCCCACCTTGAGTGGGATTGGAACAGTCAGCTAGTTCTCACAGATAACTTGGAGAAAAGAGCTGTTGTACACATCGTATATAGTTTTGAGAAGTTGTATTTCCTCATTACACCATGTGACAAAGTACTAAGGTCGAAAAACACAGTGTCAAACTTTGTGGATTCATGCTTGAAGTCATCAGTTCCAGTTTTTTGGCAGACAATGCATGCACTGTCTGCCTATATATACACCTGTTGTTTGGGAGAGAAAATGCTTGTATCTACAAGCCATGGTAGAATCTTGGGAGAAAGCTTTTCATGAACACTTTATTTTTTATTTAACTAGGCAAGTCAGTTAAGAACAAATTCTTATTTACAATGACGGCCTACCAAAAGGTAATTTATTGTCAGAGGGCAAGAGGGAGATGTCTCTCCATGTAGATGGATCCTCTGGAACATTATATTTTGGGTGTATTCTGTGGATAAGAGCACCCTTCCATGAGTCAGGTACCTTTAATCTGATCCACTTGTCTTGTTTGGTGTGGAAGTCAAAATATTATCTACCTCCTTAAGGGGGAAATTGCATGTCTCTGGGAAATAGTCTAGTCATACCGTTTCCATAGTTTCACACCAAGGGGGCATGGCCTTGGTACACTATCAGGCAGGGCTTGGCATTTGTCATTATAGTAGTTCTGTACATTAGCAACATTACTATACTGGGCGGGAGGCTGGGGTATGCACTATTGTTCAATTTAGTTTAAATCCCTTTAGATTTACGATGTTGCCATAGGTATGCCAATTTCTCCCGGCATACCTGTTTCTGTCCTCTTTCGCATTGAGTCCCCCTGCCAACGAGTGATGGTTGAATGGTATCCCAAATATCCAGCGCTGTCACCTCCGCTGGGTGATCCTCGCGTGTAAGGAACTTTCTCAGGATCCGTGCAACATAAGGGTCTCCCGTCCCAATGTTTTGCATAAAAGATGCCGTTCTTGTAGAAAGCTCCATTCAGAATAACCGCCAATTTATTCAATTTCCCTGCATCCCCAAAGGAGATCAAGTATATATTCTCCTGGAGCAGTTTAGTGTTTAGGCTTTTCCTGAAGGCTCTTTCTGGAATTGTCTCCATTCATGTTGCGACAGCCGATATTGATACTCTGAGAAATCTGGCCCGCTATCCCCGCCGCCAGGTGAAATGGGGACGGGTCATGAATATTCCATTGCGGCTGGTAGACTCGGCCAGTGGATAGGGCTTGTTTGAATGCCGATTTTAGCTTTGCGACAAAGCACATCTGTACCGAAAGTGTTCAAAACATCATCGGACCTTTACTGCATTAACGGTGGCAGTTACAACTTGCATGAGTTATATTGGTAAATAACCATGTTTTGGCACTGAGCTGGGAAAAAGGAAAACCTAGTCAGTTGCACAACAGGATGCATTCAACCGAAATGTGTCTTCTGCATTCATCCCAACCATCTATTCCATTCCAGCCATTACAATGAGCCCGTCCTCCTATAGCTCCTCCCACAAGCCTCCACTGATATCTAAGCATAGCTCTTGAGCTGTCTGTATCCTCTTGACTGGTGGTTCTAAATATGCTTCTCTGCATCTGTGCTAAAATATGGGTAAACAATTGAAAGGAATGTGAGTCTTATTCAGTACATTTAGTAATTGCTTGCTTTTCTAAAGTCTAGCCACCTTGCCAGCAGGCATGCCAGCTAAGATAGTTAAACAAGCTACTCTAACTTGATTGATGTGGATAGTATTACAGAGAAACACCAAAACATGTTTGTTTAATTCATTAATCAAGAAGGAATCAAAAGACTACATAGCTTGATCAAATTAATTAACAAAAATCCCTCCTGCGTGTCCTGCCCATTCCCAGCAGCTAAAATGAAATGAAACGCTGTGTGTGTCACTCAACACTCTCTCTACTCAATGTCTAGCATCTTGCCTAGCATATCTTTGCTCCATGTAGGAACCACTTACTAGAGTAAATATGAGGACTCTTTGCCTGGTCCGGTCAGTGTGCCCCCTCAACATTGGCAATAGGGAGAGAAGTGTAAGGAACTGGTACTCATCTGGTACAGATAATTATGAATTCAGTTTAGTAATTAGTTAAGACTTAAGTTAATAATTGATTTAACACACTCACTCACACACATGCCTGCATGCTTACAGGCTCTTTCATCATAGTGCGTTTAGATTGAGCTCTGTCACTCTTTAACGAACAGGTTTTGTATCAGGAAAGATACCTAGTGCTATTCATACCTATATCCAAGAATGCCTGAGTGAAAAGTTTGTGAACCACTGCAATAACAATATAACTTTTTAATGACAAACAAACCATTGTTTGGCAATGAAAATTCCCAGCTAAATTGGAAGGGGTCTCTATGGATGTAAAAAAAAACTCTACCCCCATATTTACACAGGCAATCAGTAGACATATTTTGTCTGACCCAAGAGTCTAAGAGCATCTGATTATACAGCATAAACTTGAAAACTAACTTCAGAGCATCTATTTGATGTGGATGAGCTTTGAATGCAACAGAAATCCAATGTACTTCTACACAAGTATAGTCCAGGTGGTCAGTAGGGGAGGCTTTGGATTGGTTGGCCTATAGGCTTTGATCTGAGGCAGAGTATACACAATATTCCTCATGTAGAGCACTCGACAAGCCACTGGAAAGTACTGTAGTGCACTACATGGGAAATACATCATTTGAGACAAGTCCAGTGAAAAAGTGAGCCTAGCTTTCCATGTGGGTTCCGTACATGTATGTGACAACAAGTGTCCCGTACTGGAAAAAAGAAACCCACTCAAGTCAAATTTTATTTGTAACGTGCGCCGAATGCAACTGGTGTAGACTTAACTTTGAAATGCTTACTTACGAGCCCTTTCACAATGATGCAGAGTAAAACAAATAAATATAGAATTAATCTATATACAGGGAGTACCAGATAAACTTGTAGGGGTATGAAGTATTTGAGGTAGATATGTACTGTACATATAGACAGGGTAAAGATAATAATAATAGTAGTCAAAAAGGAACAGAGTAGCAGCAGCGTATAAGATGAGTGTGAAAGTACAAAATGTGTGGGTGGGTGGATGGGTAGAGTCTTGTGAGTGGGCATAGGGTCAGTGCAAAATTGAGTCAATGCAGATTGTCTGCATAACCATATGATTATGGCTTGGGGATAGAAGCTGTTTTGGAGCCTGTTGACCCGAGGCTCCGGTACCGATTGCCAAACAGTAGCAGGGAGAACAGCCTATGGCTAGGGTGGCTGATGTCTTTGGCAATTTTTCAGCCCTTCCTCTGATACCGCCAGGTATGTGTTGGGCCATCCGCACCACCCTCTGTAGCGCTTTGCGGTCGAGGGCGGTGCAGTTGCTGTCACGTATGCTCTCTCTCCGGCGCTCCAGGTCGCCATGCTCCCACGCCTCAGCCAGATCGACAGGTTCCCGCACTTTAGATGACCGGTCCACTCCTGATCCCCGGGATCGTGATTTTGGTCGGCGTCCTGCAGCTGGGGCCGCGCATCGGGGAGGGTTATTGTCACGTGTGCTCCCTCTCCGGCCTCTAGGTCACCAGGCTGCTTGTTACGGCGCAGACCTGTCACCATCGTTACGCGCATCAGCGCATAATGACGCTCACCTGTCATCCATCACCTCCTTGATTACCTGCCCTATATATGCCACTCCCTTTGGTTCCTTTCCCAGGCGTCATTGTTTCTGTTTCATTTTCCTGTCTGTGAGTTGTTCATGTTTCTTGTTTTGTTCATGTTCGTTTATTTCTTAAATTATTCACTCCCTGAACTTGCTTCCCGACTCCCAGCGCACACGTTACAGTTGCCATACCAAGCAGTGACGCAGCCAGTCAAGATGCTCTCATTGGTGCAGCTGTAGAACCTTTTTAAGATCTGAGGGCCCATGCCAAATCTGTTCAGCCTCTTGAGGGGGAAGAGGCGCTGTCATGCCCTTTTCATGACTCTGTGTGTATGTGTGGACCATGTCCTTAGGGATGTGGACACCAAGGAACTTGAAGCTCTCGACCCACTCCACCACAGCCCCGTCAGTGTAGATGGGGCATACTCGTCCACCTGTTTCTTGTAGTCCACAATCAGCTCCTTGGTCTTAATGACATTGTGGGAGAGGTTGTTGTCCTGGCACCACACTGCCAGGTCTCTGACCTCCTCCCTGTAGGCTGTCTCATCATAGTCGGTGATCAGGGGCCCCTGGGTTGAGGATGCTCTGATGAAAACATAACTGCTGAAACGTGCTAGCCTGCCCGGCCACAAATAAAAAGGGGAAAAGAGGTGACGTCTTTTTGGAGTGTCGTTATTTCCCAATGTTCTTGAATTTGGGATTTCATTTGAACCCCGCGTTGAGGGTCAGCGTGGCAGTGTTGTTGCCTACCCTCAGCAACTGGGGACGGCTTGTCAGGAAGTTCAGGATCCAGTTGCAGAGGAAGGTGTTCAGTCCCAGGATCCTGAGCTTGGTGCTGAGTTTAGAGGGTACTATGGTGTTGAATGCTGAGCTGTAGTCAATGAACAGCATTCTCTCATAGGTATTTTTCTTGACCAGATGGTAGAGAGCAGTGGGAAGTGCAATTTAAGATTGCGTCATCTGTGGATCAGCGAATTGGAGTGGGTCCAGGGTGTCTGGGATGATGGTGTTGATATGTGCTATGACCAGCCTTTCAAAGCACTTCATGATTACAGATGTGAGTGCTACGGGACGATAATCATTTAGGCAGGTTACCTTGGAGTTCTTGGGAACAGGGGCAATTTGGTGGTCAGCTTGAAACAGGTCGGGATTACAGACTTGGACTAGGAGAGTGACATGAAGTGACACCGAAGAGACCCGAGCATGTTCCCACTACCTTCAGAGCAGAAAACAGTATATACTGTTCTACCCGCCCAGTCACAGTCCAGTACCTTAATGTTGTCCACTAAAATCCGGTGTTTAGCAGCAGAAAACATACACATATTAGGCAAAAAGTACCATTCCAACTACAAGAGCTGTTTTTGATGTCAACAAAGTCCAGATACTCACTGACTGGAAGGCGGTAGATAGAGGAAAGCTTTTAGGTGTATATTTGAGGTAAAAACTACCGCTGTAAACATGACGGCTCTTTGAAGTGCTAGTTGATATTCCTCTGGCCAACTTTTAACAGAGCCGTGTTCCACAACAACATTTCTGGCCCAGAAATGTCAACCTGACAAAATGAGACAGGAGGCTTGTGAAAATGTTTACGGTTGATCGTTCAAGAATTTTGCACAACACTCAAAAGATTTATATGAAACAGCAAATTAGCATACTGAGTGTTCAAAACAGAGCCTTAAGCCAATATCCCACAGATAATAAAACTAAAGTGGATTTAAAATACTATAATTCAACAAACAGCACAAACCTAAACCGTTACAAGCCTCGCTGCTAAATTCGACATCAACTTTTTTTGAGAGAAAAAGTATAAAATATAAATAAATCGTAAATATGTGGCTTCAAGCAAGCACTGCCACAACAACCATTCAGATAACACACCCCCAACAATAATTACCTCTTCTGTCTGTTCATAACTGACTGTATCAAGATTAGTCGTTCTGTCCTCTAATGTATCATATCATAATACCTCTGGATAGCATTACAGCATGTGACGCGTTCTACTTTGCTTCAGGATCTACACATCTGTTCCTATCTACTGTACTGTACTGTACTGTACGCTTCATGACAACATAAAAATGCTCGAAAAACATTCTAGGAACATTATTTCAACAAGAAATAGTGACTGCACAAGATTGTTGTTCTATTAATGAAACTTTAATAGAACACTATTTCAACATACAGGACGACACAAGACAATTAGCCGTGGTATATTGGTCATATATTGGTCATATACCACAAGCCCCCGAGGTGCCTTATTGCTATCATAAACTGGTTACCAACGTAATTGAGCAGTAAAAATAAATGTTTTGTCATACCCGTGGTATATGGTCTGAAATACCAAGGCTGTCAGCCAATCAGCCAGCATTCAGGACTCGAACCTCCCAGTTTATAATTAGTGATTAACCACACTTGCTGTCTGAGATAAAATTAACAGTAGGTAGTTCAAACCACTCTCCCAGAACATGAATGGGAAACTGTTGGCTATTGGCTACATTATAGTTTGTTAACCGTTACCTCCATGTGTCCCTGCTGCTCCGGGCTCCTGTCTGATACATATCCAAAGTGGCAACCGATCCCCGGCACTGTGCCGGGATGAGAACTCCATCCTCCTTTTTCTCTTCCTCTCTCTGTCCCTCTCTCCTCTACTCTCTCCCTCCTGCGGATGTTGTTTGCTCAGCTGTTCCCCTCTCTGACCGCATTTATCCCGGGCGAGTTGTGCAGCTTAACACTGTTAATCTGTGTGTGTCTGTGTGTGTGCATCCTCAGCATCCTCTACTCTGAATGGCCCCCTACTATGCTTCTGTTCCTTTACCAGAAATACCCTGATCGGAGCAGCACACTCACACACGCACGTACACACACGCACGCACGCACGCACACACACACGCACGCACACTATGAGGTCAGAGGCAGGCATGTCGAAGACACAGTGAGTGTGAGTAACCCTGATTGAAGGGTCATATAACTCTTATGTACGTGTCATAACAGTCTAATGAACACTCATAGGAACAATGTAAAACTGTGAGTAGACATACTGCATAACCTCACCAGAGAGCAACCAGCAGGGCTCCAATAATAAAGCATTAACTGAAGGTGGGTGGTCATTTGGGGATGGGGGGAGTTAGGGAAGCATCAGGAGGTGGAGGAGGGACCCTCACCTCCATTTTCCATTGGGCTGGCAGCTGGTTTATGGTGGTGGTAGTCCCAGGGGAGTGAGGGAGTGGGGAGGAAACCTCCCTCTAGTCCCATCCATCAGGTCAAACAGGGGTCACTCAGGGCCAAGGTCTCTAATGCAGATAACTTACTAGGCCTAGCTACAAAATGGATTTGTGACCTGCCGGGTATCACATGGACATCTACAGACAATTTATCTACCTATCGATATGAGAACAGAGCAAATTAAGCACAGGCAAACAGCGAAAGTCCAAATCAAATTATCCCACAGGAGCACGACACTGCTCTATCAGTTCCATCTCTCCAATATACCCCCACTCCCACCAGCTACCAGCCTCGGAGCCAATTCCCAAGGCAGGGTCAATGAGCTCCAGGTCCAGCAATACCATCCCCTAGACACCCAGCAAAGTGAAACAAATGACTCATCTCACCCCCTTTAAATAAGACACTTTGAAGGCACTACTAACATTTATACCACGGAGGGAAGAAAATGGACGGCAGGTATCTTTGAGCCTAAGTGTTTGCTTTGTTTTTCTTGCCGGTGAATGTTTTAGAGTTATCCATCATGGCTGCCAATGAGAGGTATGATAGGACAGGTTCTCCTGCCGATTCCTTGCTTGGGAGGCGGTGGAGGGTGGTGTGTGTGTGTGTGTGTGTGTGTGTGTGTGTGTGTGTGTGTGTGTGTGTGTGTGTGTGTGTGTGTGTGTGTGTGTGTGTGTGTGTGTGTGTGTGTGTGTGTGTGTGTGTGTGTCCCTGGCCCACAAGGTAGTGTAGAGCAAAATTCTGTGTTACTAGGAAACAGCCTTACAGGCTCACTTGAACGTTGGATCGATTTGCTTCAAGGCTAAAAAGTCAGAAGATCAGAAGCTCAAACTAGCCAAAGACTGCTGAAACTAACTAAATAAGCCAAACTGTGTACTTCGTGACCCGTGAGAAGAGTCGAGGTAATTGGAGAACTGTGTGCATTTGTAATTTTGGTGAACTACTCCTTTAAATGTACACCCCAACCACTTGGCCAATCAGAACAGGTTTTAACCTGATTATTAAAAAGTTCAGCGAGTCAGCCAGGTTAGTGGTGTGACAAGAATTTAACACTCAATCTTCTCTGGAAGACCACTAACGCCTTAAATGATGACGTATTACGATACAATGGCCTCTTCTCACTTTTAATTGAGACTGATAGAGGGAATAGTATTACCCTCTGTTCACCAAGTTAACTTTCCGCATTAGGAGTTGAAGGAGTTTCCGGGAGATTCTATCAGCGTGGCAATTAGGATTAAAGAAAATGCTTTCAAAAGAGTAACACTCTCGGAAGCCCTATAAAGAAGGGAAATGTCAGTCAATCAAACGTGTTTTGATGTTTTGCGCATGTTACCAATCTAAATGTCCACTGAAAAAATACACTCCTGCATGCATACATGAACAAACAAATACACATTTTCAGAGTCGTGTCAAGCATTGTGAGAAAATATTGACAAATCAAACTCTTGACTTATTCCACATTTTGTTGTGTTACAGTCTGAATTCTAAATTGAAAAAATAGAGTGGAAGCCCGGTGGTTTACATACACTTAGGTTGGAGTCCTTATAACTCGTTTTTCAACCACTCCACAAATTTCTTGTTAACAAACTATAGTTTTGGCAAGTCGGTTAGGACATCTACTTTGTGTATGACACAAGTAATTTTTCCAACAATTGTTTACAGACAGATTATTCCACTTATAATTCACTGTATCACAATTCCAGTGGGTCAGAAATGTACATACACTATGTTGACTGTGCCATTAAACCGCTTGGAAAATTCCAGAAAGTGATGTCATGGCTACAGAAGCTTTTGATAGGCTAATTGACATAACTTGAGTCAATTGGAGGTGTACCTGTGGATACATTTCAAGGCCTACCTTCAAACGCAGTGCCTCTTTGCTTGACATCATGGGGAAATGAAAAGAAATCAGCCAAGACCTCAGAAAAAAAATTGGAGACTGCCGCATGTCTGGTTCATCCTTGGGAGCAATTTCCAAACGTCTGAAGGTACCACGTCCATCTGTACAAACAATAGTACGCAAGTATAAACACCATAGGACCACGCAGCCGTCATACTGCTCAGGAAGGAGACACGTTCTGTCTCCTTGAGATGAACGTACTTTGGTGCGAAAAGTGCAAATCAATCGCAGAACAACAGCAAAGGACCTTGTGACGATGCTGGAGGAAACAGGTACAAAAGTATCTATATCCACAGTAAAACGAGTCCTAGGCCGCACAGCAAGGAAGAAGCCACTGCTCCAAAACCGCCAAAAAAAGCCAGACTATGGTTTGTAACTGCACCTGGGGACAAAGATCGTATTTGGAGAAATGTCCTCTGGTCTGATGAAACAAAAATAGAACTGTTTGGCCATAATGACCATCATTATGTTTGGAGGAAAAAGGGGGAGGCTTGCAAGCCGAAGAACACCATCCCAACCGTGAAGCACGGGGGTGGCAGCATCATGTTGTTGGGGTGCTTTGCTGCAGGAGAGACTGGTGTACTTCACAAAATAGAAGGCATCATGAGAAAGGAATATTATGTGGATATATTGAAGCAACATCTCAAGACATCAGTAAGGAAGTTAAAGCTTGGTCGCAAATGGGTCTTTCAAACGGAAAATGACCCCAAGCATACTTCCAAAGTTGTGGCAAAATGGCTTAAGGACAACAAAGTCAAGGTATTGGAGTGGCCATCACAAAGCCCTGACCTCAATCCTATAGAACATGTGTGGGCAGAACTGAAAAAGCATATGCGATCAAGGAGGCCTACAAACCTGACTCAAATACACCAGCTCTGTCAGGAGGAATGGGTCAAAATTCACCCAACTTATTGTGGGGAGCTTGTGGAAGGCTACCCGAAATGTTTGAACCAAGTTAATCAATTTAAAGACAATGCTACCAAATACTAATTGAGTGTATGTAAACTTCTGACCCACTGGGAATGTGATGAAAGAAATAGAAGCTGAAACAAATAATTATCTCTACGATTCTGATAGTACTATTACAATTCTCTATTATTCTGACATTTCACATTCTTAAAATAAAGTGGTGATCCTAACTGACCTAAGACAGGACATTTTTACTCTGATTATGTCACGTTCCTGACCTATTTCTGTTAGTTTGTTGTATGTGTTAGTTGGTCAGGACGTGAGTTTGGGTGGGCATTCTATGTTTTCTGTTTCTATGTTGGTTTAAGGGTTGCCTGGTATGGCTCTTAATTAGAGGCAGGTGTTTGGCGTTCCTCTAATTGAGAGTCATATTTAGGTAGGTTGTTTCACAGTGTTCGTGGTGGGTGGTTGTCTCCTGTGTCAGTGTTTGTCGCACCATACGGGACTGTTCGGTTTGTTTTTGTATATCGTCATTTTGTGTAGTCTATTTTCCCTGTTCGTGCGTTCTTTGTGTTTAATGTAAGTTCGTCGTCCAGGTCTGTCTACTCCTTTTGTTGTTTTTGTTAGTTATTAGTGAAGTTTGTGTTTTTGTCTTTTCTTTAAATAAATTATGTCAACTCAAGACGCTGCATTTTGGTTTAATCCCTGAGGAGGAGGAAAACCATTACAGATTAAATGTCAGGAATTGTGAAAAACTGTGTAACGGCAGCCTTCCTCCTCTTCACAAGAAGAGAGGGTGTAACAGGGATCGGACCAACACGCAGCGTAGCCAGTGCTCAACATGTTTAATAAAACGATAAACAGTGAACACTTATAACGAATACAAAATAACAAATGTGGCAAACCTATACAGCCCTATCTGGTGCAGAGAAACACAAAGACAGGAAACAACCTCCCACAAACCCCAACACAAAACAAGCCACCTATATATGATTCCCAATCAGAGACAACACAAAACACCTGCCTCTGATTGAGAACCATATTAGGCCAAACATAGAAACAGACAAACTAGACACACAACATAGAATGCCCACCCAGCTCACGTCCTGACCAACACTAAAACAAGCAAAACACACAAGAACTATGGTCAGAACGTGACAAACTGAGTTTAAATGTATTTGGCTAAGGTGTATGTAAACTTACGACTTCAACTGTTGATGTTTTTGTCACCCATCTACAATACTCCATAATGACAAAGATAAAACATGTTTTAGGAATTTTTTGAAAATGTATTGAATATGAAATACAGTGATATCTAATTTACACAAGTATTCACACCCTTGTAGAAGCACCTGCAGCAGTTATTACAATGGTGAGTCCTTCTGGGTAAGTCTCTAAGAGCTTTACACACCTGGATTGTGTAACATTTGCCCATTTTTTTCTAAATTCTTCAAGCTCTGTCAAATTGGTTGTTGATCATTGCTAGACAACCCTATTAAGGTCTTGCCATAGATTTTCAAGTACGTTTAAGTCAAGACTGTAACTCGGCCACTCAGGAACATTCACAAACATTCAATGTCTTCTTGGTAAGAAACTCCATTGTAGATTTGGCCTTGTGTTTAGGTTATTGTCCTGCTGAAAGGTGAATTAACCTCCCAGTGTCTGGTGGAAAGCAGACTGAACCATTTTTTCCTCTAGGACTTTGCCTGTGCTTAGCTACGTTAAATTTTTTATCCTGAAAAACTCCCCAGTCCTTAATGATTACAAGCATACCCATAACTTGATGCAGCCACCACTACGCTTGAAAATATGGAGAGGTACTCAGTAATGTGTAGTATTGGATTTGCCCCAAACATAACACTTTGTATTCTGGACAAAAAGTGAATTGCTTTGCCACATTGTTTGCAATATTACTTTAGTGCCTTTTTGCAAATATTGGAATACTTTTATTTCGGGAAGATTTCTTTCTTTTCACTCTGTCAATTAGGTTTAATATTGTGGAGTGTTGTTGATACAATGTTGTTGATCCTTCCTCAGTTTTCTCCTGTTACAGCCATTAAACTCTAACTGTTTTAAAGTCACAATTGGCCTCATGGCAAAATCCCTGAACGGTTTCCTTCCTCTCCGGCACCCGAGTAAGAATGGGCGCCTGTATGGTTGTAGTGACTGGGTCTATTGAAACATCATCCAAAGTGTAATTAATAACTTCACCCTGCTCTAAGGGATATTCAATGTCACTTTTTTTTACCCATCTAACAATAGATGCCCTTCTTTGCAAAGCAATGGAAAACCTCCCTTGTCTTTGTGGTTGAAATTCACTGCTCGACTGAGGGACCTTACAGATAATTGTATGTGTGGGGTACAGAGATGAGATACTAATTCAAAAATCATGTTTAACAATATTGCACACAGAGTTTTATTTTACCTTTATTTAACTAGGCAAGTCAGTTAAGAACAAATTCTTATTTTCAATGATGGCCTAGAAACAGTGGGTTTACTGCCTTGTTCAGGGGCAGAACGACAGATTTTTACCTTGTCAGCTCGGGGAATCTGTCTTGCAACCTTTCAGTTACTAGTCCAACACTCTAACCACTCAGCTACCTGCCGCTCCATAGTGAGTTCATGCAACTTAATATGTTACTTGATAAGCACATTTTTACTCCTAAACTTATTTAAGCTTGTCATAACAAAGGGGTTGAATAATTATTGACTCATTTCAGCTTTACATTTTTTATTAATTTAATAAGAAATTTAAAAAACATAATTACACTCTGACAATGGGGTATTGTGCGTAGGTCATTGACACAAAATCTCAATTGAATCAATTTTCAATTCTAACTGTAACACAACTAAATGTGGAAAAAGTCAAGGAGTGTGAATACTTTCTGAAGGCACTGTATGTCTCCGTCTCTCTTGGCGCCATGTCCTCACTCTTTCTCTGCTCCCTCTCGCTCTTTCTCTCTCTCTCTTTTCTCTGTATCT
Organism: Salvelinus fontinalis; assembly: GCF_029448725.1. NCBI lineage: Eukaryota > Metazoa > Chordata > Actinopteri > Salmoniformes > Salmonidae > Salvelinus > Salvelinus fontinalis. Next base: position 39,346,560 of record NC_074695.1, read on the forward strand.
GTTTCCGGCTCCCCCTTCCTCTCCTCCCCTGCCTTTGCTGCAGTGCAGATGTAAGTAAACCCTGGAAATCCTCCTCATCACCCAGAGCAAATACCATCTGTGGCGGGTTAGACCTCAATCCCCCAAACCTCTATCAACAGTTACATACTGTATGTTGTTATCTAGGACAGCCTAAGACACTTTCGTGGAGGGAAAATACAACATACAATTTAGTCAGTTTTGTGGGATGTTACTGGACCACTGTCCTGTGTTGTCATTGAAATCAAATGGGTTCATGTAGGGTTAATTCTTCTGGGCAGGTTAATGAGCAAAGAGCCTAAGGGTAAATCTCAGGTTTAGAGGGAGTATCGACCTGACAATAGTGGTCCAGGTGGAAGCATTAGCACCTCTCTTATCACTAACCACAAGGGCCACCACGGGTATGCTTTGGACAAAAATAGATATCAAACTTCCACAACCAAACTTGCAGAACCCAAAACATAACAACAATGCTTTAGCCATCGATGCAGTGATGAAAATTATTAGGGAAAGATTTATTCCAATCTTTTCATCCAACGACTCAATCATGGACACTCTTACTGACAGTTGTGGCTGCTTTGCGTGATGTATTGTTGTCTCTACCTTCTTGCCCTTTGTGCTGTTGTCTGTGCCCAATAATGTTTGTACCGTGTTTTGTGCTGCTACCATGTTGTTGTCATGTTGTGTTGCTAACATGCTGTGTTGTCATGTGTTGCTGCCTTGCTATGTTGTTGTCTTGGGTCTCTCTTTATGTAGTGTTGTCTCTCTTGTCGTGATGTGTGTTTTGTGCTATATTTATATTTTATGTATTTTTTCTTTTTTATCCCCGTCTCCACAGGAGGCCTTTTGCCTTTTGGTAGGCCGTCATTGTAAATAATAATTTGTTCTTAACTGACTTGCCTAGTTAAATAAAGGTTAAAAATAAGAAAAATGTCAAATTAAAAGGCGAATGACAGTAGTGACAAAGAATGACAAAGATGACCTCTGATGACCTCAAAGTTATTACATGCCTATGACTAGATCAAAAAGTAATTTAGGGAACCAGTAGCTACAGTATGTTAGCACAGTGATAACATAATTTGAGTAGGACCATAAACACTAAGCACAGTGATAACATAATTTGAGTAGGACCATAAACACTACTGTAGTACCATTAGGAGAAAGGATTCTGTGAATTTGTTATCTGTCCGACATCGAGCACAAAGGCAGAAAATGAATGGACATAGCAGCTTTGTTCCCCCTGTCTAGCATTAAAATATTAATAATTAAAGTGAACAATAATAGGAAGCAGCCTTGGGAAGAAACTGGGGAGCAGTTTGAGAGGCGCACACAAAGAACAAGCAGCTGCAGGAGGACAAAGAGGGCATTTAATTCCACAGCAGACATAGAAAAACCTCTTCAGTGAAATTAAGTAAACATGTACACAAAAAGTTAGAGCACCAAAAATGGTGGGCGTCTAAAGGCTTGCTTTGGCAACAGAAGAGCTACAGTGTTGTTACTGGAGTTCATTTCAAGATGAGAAAAAAAGTAAATGTTTGGGGGGAAAGGGTGAGAGGAAGAGAGAGAAAGGTAAAGAGAGTTGATAAAGAGAGGTGGTATGTCAAACTTTGCTAAAATAAAGGGCAAGAACAGAGAAAAATATAAGGCGAGACATTCTCAGCACTTAGTGCGCCTTTCATACACTGACCAAAATCCCCCTAATTTACAATGCCTGCATTTTTATACCAGCTTTTTCGTATATTGGGGTAGGTGGTAAAAAACATGGAAAAATAAAAGCCACCTGAAGACCTATGATTTCTGCATTTTCACAGACCCTGTAACCAAAATACAGGTATGAATAGTTATCTTCTTTTCTGCAGGTAAATTAATTAATACTTCCATTGTTTAACACCTCTATTTTGAACTACAAACAACCCCCCTGGTTTAATAACATCAACCCACTCCTCACCCCTCCCCATTTGCCAGTTACCCACTGATATGTATACTGAACAAAAATATAAATGCAACAATTTCAACGATTTTACTGGGTTACAGTTCATATAAGGAAATTTGTCAATTGAAATACATTCATTAGGCCCTAATCTATAGATTTCATGACTGGGCAGGGGCACAGCCATGGGTGGGCCTGGGAGGGCATAGGCCCACCCACTTGTGAGCCAGGCCCAGCCAATCAGAGTTTTTCCCCACAAAAGGGCTTTATTACAGACAGAAATACTATTCAGTTTCATCAGCTGTCCAGGTGACTGGTCTCAGATGATCCCACAGGTGAAGAAGCTGGATGTGGAGGTCCTGGGCTGGCATGGTTACACATGGTCTGTGGTTGTGAGGCCGGTTGGAGATACTACCAAATTCTTTAATTAAGGATCCGCATCCCGTCAAGATCGCAGATTTAAGAGTAACAACAAATGTCAGTACATAGAAGTGTCTTATATCGACTGAAAGCTTAAATTCCTTTTAATATAACGGCACTGTCCAATTTACAGTAGCTATTACTGCGGAAAAATGCCATGCTATTGTTTGCTCTGATTTATCATCCAAAGGGTCCCAGAGATAACATGAAGTGTAATTTTGTTAGATAAAATCCTTTTTCATATCCTAAAAAGGTCCATATAGCATGCACGATCGATTTTGTATTTCCACTCGTTCAATTTGCAAACAAAGGAATCTGTGAAAATCTCACCCTAAACATTGTTTGAATGAGTCAAATCACGTTTGTATCTATTCCTCAGAGATCCTAGAAGGTAACAAGACTTCACTATTTCATTTGGGGTGTAGTATATCCTATAGGACACCATATTTGATCAAAGAGCGAAGCCTTCATGGCACGCCGATGGCGCGGGCGGCCATCTCTTGAACGACTGTATCTTTGTCAAATAAGCACCAATCGGGGTCAAACAAAGCTAGCTAGATAGCCAATGAAATCATGTATATGTTGTAAAATGTAGCTTCTAATCTTGTATGACAGCATGCCTTTTCATTTTGGACAAAAATTATAAGGATATTCAGAGTTATGAAGTTATGAAAACTGGTTGTTTTGCAAATGTTGAACTTATAATATGGCTACTAATACTTGGAAAGCTAAATCAAAGTCCAAGTATACATATTTGACGATATTCTTACAGAATTTTTTCATATGAATGCAAATGTCTCTCACGATTTGCCCAAATGTACATGGGGACTTCACACTAAAAGTCTTGAAGATCAGTCATTCTCCAAGTTATCCATCTGAAACTTTGCACATACACTGCTGCCATCTTGTGGACACTATAGGATTTACAACTAGAGTGATGCTTTAACAGAGACCTTTCTCTTGCATTTCAAAGATTGTGATAAAAAACCTTGGTTGTTTTTTTCTTTGTATTTTCTTCTATCAGATCTATTCTATTGTGTTGTATTCTCCTACATTCAATTCACATTTCCACAAACCTTAAAGTGTTTCCTTTCAAATGGTACCAAGAATATGCATAGTCTTGCTTCAGGTCCTGAGCTACAGGCAGTTAGATTTGGGAGGCATGTCATTTTGGCAAAAATTGTAAAAAAGGTGGTCTATTATGTTAAAATGGCGCCGGAAGAAATGGCAGCAGTTTTATGAGCGCCCAACCAATTGTGCAATTGTGCGGGGGGGTTTTGCGCTATTTGTAACTTATTTTGTACATAATGTTTCTGCAACCGTATCTTACGGCAAAAAAGAGCTTCTGGATATCAGGACAGCGATCACTCACCTCGGATAAGACATATTTTTTATTCAACAAGCAAGACGCACAGGGCATTCTCCAAACACCCGACAGGGCCAACATCCCCGTTATTTGCAAGAGGAAGCGACGCAGGTACAGAGTACAAAGAGCCGGATGCCTGGTCAGGACCCGGAAAAAGCGAGTTGGAAAGCTGCCGTTACCGTTAATACTACTCGCCAACGTGCAATCATTGGACAATTAACTAGACAAGGAATGATCACGAATATCCTACCAACGGGACATCAAAAACTGTAATATCACAGAATCGTGGCTGAATGACGACATGGATATTCAACTAGCGGGATATACGCTGCACCGGCAAGATAGAACAGCAAACTCCGGTAAGATGAGGGGAGGCAGTCTGTGCATATTTGTAAACAACAGCTGGTGCACGAAATCTAAGGAAGTCTTTAGATTTTGCTCGCCTGAAGTAGAGTATATTGTGATAAATTGCAGGCCACACTACTTGACTAGAGAGTTCTCAGCTATACTTTTCGTGGCTGTTTATTTACCACAACAAACAGATGCTGGCACTAAGACCGCACTCAGTCAGCTGTATAAGGAAATAAGCAAACAGGAAACTCCTCACCCAGATGCGGCGCTCCTAGCGGCCGGAGACTTTAATGCAGGGAAACTCAAATCAGTTCTACCAAATTTCCATCAACATGTTAAATGTGCAATCAGAGGGAAAACAATTCTAGATCACCTGTACTCCACACACAGAGATGCGTACAAAGCTCTCCCTCGCCCTACATTTGGTAAATCCGACCACATCTCTATCCTCCTGAATCAGGAGGATAGAGATGTGGTCTGCTTACGTCTGCTTACAAGAAAAAATGTATGCAGGAAGCACCAGTTACTCAGTCTATAAAAAAGTGGTCCATGGATTCCAGGCAACATTCGCACAAAGCTAAAGGGTAGAGCTGCCGCTTTCAAGGTGCGGGACTCTAGCCCGGAATCTTACAAGAAATCCTGCTATGCCCTGCGACGAACCATCAAACAGGCAAAGCGTCAATTCAGGGCTAAGATTGAATCATATTACACCGGCTCCGACGCTCGTCTTATGTGGCAGGGCTTGCAAACTATTACAGACTACAAAGGGAAGCACAGCCGCGAGCTGCCCAGTGACACGAGCCTACCAGACGAGCTAAATCACTTCTATGCTCGCTTCGAGGCAAGCAACACTGAGGCATGCATGAGAGCATCAGCTGTTCCGGACGACTGTGTGATCACGCTCTCCGTAGCCGACGTAAGTAAGACCTTTAAACAGGTCAACATACACAAGACTGTGGTGCCAGACGGATTACCAGGATGTGTGTTCCGGGCATGTGCTGACCTACTGGCAGGTGTCTTCACTGACATTATCAACATGTCCCTTATTGAGTCTGTAATACCAACATTTTTCAAGCACACCACCATAGTCCCTGTGCTCAAAAACACAAAGGCAACCTGCCTAAATGACTACAGACCCGTAGCACTCACGTCCGTTTTCATGAAGTGCTTTGAAAGGTTGATAATGGCTTATATCAACACTATTATCCCAGAAACCCTAGACCCACTCCAATTTGCATACCGCCCAAACAGATCCACAGATGATGCAATCTCTATTGCACTCCACACTGCCCTTTCCCACCTGGACAAAAAGAACACCTATGTGAGAATGCTATTCATTGTCTACAGCTCAGCGTTCAACACCATAGTACCCTGACAGCTCATCACTAAGCTAAGGATCCTGGGACTAAACACCTCCCTCTGCAACTGGATCCTGGACTTCCTGACGGGCCGCCCCCAGGTGGTGAGAGTAGGTAGCAACACATCTGCCACGCTGATCCTCAACACTGGAGCTCCCCAGGGGTGCATGCTCAGTCCCCTCCTGTACTCCCTGTTCACTCACGACTGCATGGTCAGGCACGACTCCAACACCATCATTAAGTTTGCAGACGACACAACAGTGGTAGGCCTGATCATCGACAATGACGAGACAGCCTATAGGGAGGAGGTCAGGGACCTGGCCGGGTGATGCCAGAATAACAACCTCTCCCTCAACGTAACCAAGACTAAGGAGATTATTGTGGACTACAGGAAAAGGAGGACCAAGCACGCCCCCATTCTCATCGACGGGGCTGTAGTGGAGCAGGTTGAGTGCTTCAAGTTCCTTGGTGTCCACATCACCAACAAACTTTAATGGTCCAAACACACCAAGACAGTCGTGAAGAGGGCACGACAAAGCCTATTCCCCCTTGGGAAACTAAAAAGATTTGGCATGGGTCCTGAGATCCTCAAAAGGTTCTACAGCTGTAACATCAAGAGCATCCTGACTGGTTGCATCACTGCCTGGTACGGCAATTGCTCAGCCTCTGACTGCAAGGCACTACAGAGGGTAGTGCGTACGGCCCAGTACATCACTGGGGCTAAGCTGCCTGCCATCCAGGACCTCTACACCAGGCGGTGTCAGAGGAAGGCCCTAAACATTGTCAAAGACCCCAGCCACCCCAGTCAAAGACTGTTCTCTCTGCTACCGCATGGCAAGCGGAACCGGAGTGCCAAGTCTAGGACAAAAAGGCTTCTCAACAGCTTCAACCCCCAAGCCATAAGACTCCTGAACACGTAATCAAATGGCTACCCAGAATATTTGCATTGTGTGCCCCCCCCAACCCCTCTTTTTACACTGCTGCTACTCTCTGTTTATCATACATGCATAGTCACTTTAACTATACATTCATGTACATACTAACTCAATTGGGCCGACCAACCAGTGCTCCGGCACATTGGCTAACCGGGCTATCTGCATTGTGTCCCACCCACCACCCGCCAACACCTCTTTTACGCTTCTACTCTCTGTTCATCATATATGCATAGTCACTTTAACCATATCTACATGCAAATACTACCTCAATCAGCCTGACTAACCAGTGTCTGTATGTAGCCTCGCTACTTTTATAGCCTCGCTACTGTATACAGCCTGTCTTTTTACTGTTGTTTTATTTATTTATTTACCTACCTATTGTTCACTGAATACCTTTTTTGTGTCACGTTCCTGACCTGTTTTCTGTTGTTTTTGTATGTGTTTAGTTGGTCAGGGAGTGAGTAGGGGGGAGGCATTCGATGTTATGTGTTTCTATGTTGGGTTAAGTGTGTTGCCTGATATGGTTCTCAATTAGAGGCAGGTGTTTGACGTTTCCTCTGATTGAGAACCATATTAAGGTAGGCTGTTCTCACTGTTTGTTTGTGGGTGATTGTCTTCCGTGTCTGTGTATGTCGCACCACACAGGACTGTTTCGTTTTCGTTCGTGTATGTAGTCTGTTCCTGTTCGTGCGTTCTTCGTGTTTATGTAAGTTCACATGTTCAGGTCTGTCTACGTTGTTTTGTAATTTTCCAAGTGTTTTTCGTGTTCGTCTTTGTCTTTAAATAAATCACCATGGATTCAACCTACGCTGCGCATTGGTCCGCTCAATCACCTATAGACGATCGTTACATTTTGCACTATTGGTAAGTAATAATTTCACTGTAAGGTCTGTTGTATTCGGCGCATGTGACAAATAAACGTTGATTTGATATTCCTAAGAAATACCCCTTAAAACAATGTTGGAGGTGGCTTATGGTAGCGAAATGAACATTCATTTATCTGGCAACAGCTCTGGTGGACATTCCTGCAGTGAGCATGCCAATTGCACGCTCCCTCTAAATTGAGATATCTGTAGCATTGTGTTGTGTGACAAAACTGCACATTTAAGTGGCCTTTTATTTTCCACAGCACAAGGTGCACCTGTGTAATGATCATGCTGTTTAATCAGATTATTGATATGCCACACCTTTCAGGTGAATAGATTATCTTGGCAAAGGAGAAATGCTCACTGACACGGATGTAAACACATTTGTGCACAAAATTTGAGAAAATAAGCTTTTTGTGCGTATAGATCATTTCTGGGATCTTTTATTTCAGTTTATGAAACATGGGATCAACACCTTACATGTTGCATTTATATTTTTGTTCACTATATAAAAGGATTATACCTGCAAATAACTGCTAAATAATGGGCTGTTTGAAAGGTGGTCATATAAGCATTGCCTTATATTTTTTACAGGTAACATACCACATCTTCTGTCTGAAATGGTTATAACGTCAGCCGACAGACATGTTAACCTTGACTGTGTTTAGTCTGGATACGGCCTTCAAAGAAGACTAGGAAGGGGGAGTGCCAACAGATTTACTCCGTCGCCATAGCGACAGGGCACTTTTGGCAAGAAACTTTCTAGGCTCATTACCGCATGAGTAAAAGGTTCTACCTCACTGCCTCGCTCTCTGTTTGCTCCCCCCATCCACACAGCACACAGGACAAAATGCCATAGAGAGAGGAGGCAGACAGAGGGAGGTAGAGGAGAGATAGGGAGAGAGAGAATAACTGGAGGCAATGTTTCTTAATGTCACCCACCGAGAGTGTTTCACAAGGGCAATCAGCCAACCACCATACTAATGGCTCATTTTAAAAGGAGAAGATAGAAGGGAGAGTAGGGAGGGAAAGTGGACTTGTGTATTCCTTGCTGAAGTATCAGATCCAAAGTTTGTAGTAGGTCGCTACACTGACATGTTGCCTCTCGGCTATGGCTATCAGATTGACAACTAAGGTAAGAGAGTTAAAGTGATACGACAGAGATTTTGTATACTTTTAAGCCAGTACTTTTCAAAGTAGCGCTCTAGAGCCAAAAGTGGTTCCTAAAAATTGTGCACATATGTGTATTACGTCGTTGTTCTCGAGCCCTGCAGGGTGTTCAAAAAGAGAGTAAAAATACTGTGCTGTGCATGGCGTTTGTATGTCCATGGACCACCCCGCAAACCTGATTGGACAATAATGGGCCGACCTGGTTGCGCCCCACACTTTAACCATGCAACCTCATTGAGCATGATTCTACCTGCCAATAAACATTGAGGGTGTTTGATTAATCTTGAACATGTAGGTATGCTTCGCATCGGTGAAAGTTTGCATTTATTTTGGAATCTGAGTTTCACATGCAAAAGTGATTGCTTTTGAGCTTCATCTGCCATCCCAATGAAAATGAGTTCGAAAATTCGAACATTGATTTTATGGAAAATACATTTATGTTTCTTGATGCACCATGCTGCCTTGTTGACCAAATGACCAAGAGGCACAAATTACTGTTCCATTTGAGAAGGGTGCTCCTCTCTCGCCGCTTTCGCCCGATGGCGTAACTGATGCACTGGACATGAGGTGGGGTCCTTTTTGGCAGGAGGGGGGATTCTTATTCATTCAAAGAATGTTTTAGGGCGACTCTCATATTTATTAGGCTAGGTGTCACAACCGTCAAATCATTTCTGACCACGAACAAGAAAAATTCTCCTCAAAATAATTTCATCATTGGAATACCTGTTGTGAGTAATCAAGAAAAAAAGAGCAAAAGACACTATGTAATTATTAATCTGGATGGCTGACATTACAGTAATTTAGGCTGCACAGTCCTTATCTATACGTGGGTGAAAACAGTTTGCTGCTGTAGAATACATTTATTGAGAAAATAAAAAGTTGTGCGTATAGGAACGGGATCTCTATGGAGGTATGCTGGAATCCTTATCGTGACATATCGTCTCCCAATTCAACGAGATAGCTAAATTGTGACACCGTTTAGGAAATAAGATTGTGACCAAGATAGTTCTGATCAGGTTGAACACTATCTAGTCATTTATTTTCAGCTGAAATGTCATCTGTAAGGCCATGCTTTTCAGTTAGATTTTTTTTGTTCTGGTCCAGCTAGCAGCAGAAGTACTTCATTACTTGTTTCCGAGGAAATGCATTGAAAGAGAGAAATAAAAAATATTGTGATGCTTCTAACTTCTGATGCATTCATATAATAGAGGGTTGCCAGATGACATACAACGTCTCATGGCGGCCATGTTGGAAGACCCCCGAATTATTTACATTTATGTAATTTAGTAGACGCTCTTATCCAGAGCGACTTACAGTAGTGAGTACATACTTTGTTGTACTGGTCCCCTGTGGAAATCGAACCCACAACCCTGGCCATGCTCTACAAACTGAGCCGCAACAACAGCTGAGTGGTTACCCCAAGTGCCTAAAACTACCTGATTCATCACCATGGTCAATTTCTGTGCCGTATTTGGCTGCTCTAACAAGCCAGGAAAGAGAAAATATTTTTGATGATTACTGACAATCATCAAACACCAAAGAGACAAGACTCAAGAACTGTCAGAAAAGTGAAGAAACCTTTGTGCCCGTCAAGACCTGAACCCAGACAACTGTCAGTACAGGGTTTGCTCCGATCATTTCATTACTGGTAAGTGATTTCGACTTTAGTTTAGCTGTTAGCTAGCCAGGAGTTAACAACTATAATAAGTAGCCAACATTAGCGCCGCATGAGTTTCAAGTTTTGGGGAAGCAATTTCTTTCACTATAAAAATGCATCTTTATAATAAAGCATTGCATGCATCTGTCATCGCATTTGCAGACTAATGTAAGCCTCCTATTACTAATGTGATGAGTAGTTTGGACAGTGTTTCTACTCTTTTCTTTGCACGGGAATAATGTGGCCTTTGATAAACACATTTCATGCAATTCTACTACACTTTATATGACTGGAGACATTAGTATAATCTTTTTTAATGCTACAAATCACAGGGTAGCTTTTCTCTGCTGAAGCTGACAAACAGATTATTAAAAACGACCTTGTCTTGAATGCAACCATCTAATCTAGGCCCACGAAAAGGTGAGATACACATTGTTCAATATGACGTCTCTCTAGCCTGGAGGAGGACATTATTGACCCCAAAAAACTCAGTGTATCTGAAATTTGTTTATATACAGTGCCTTCGGAAAGTATTCAGAACCCCTTGACCTTTTTCCACATATTGTTACGTTAGACTTATTCTAAAATTGATTTAAAAATTACAAAAATCTTCAGCAATCTACACACAAAACCCCATAATGACGAAGCGAAAACAGTTTTTTACAAATGTTTGGAAATGTATAACAAATTTAAAACAGAAATACCTTATTTACATAAGTATTCAGACCCTTTGCTATGAGACTCGAAATTGAGCTCAGGTGCCTCCTGTTTCCATTGATCATACTTGAGATGTTTCCACAACTTCATTGGAGTCCACCTGTGGTACATTCAATTGATTGAACCTGATTTGGAAAGGCACACACCTGTCTATATAAGGTCCCACAGTTGACAGTGCATGTCAGAGTAAAAACCAAGCAATGAGGTCGAAAGAATTATCCAGAGAGCTCTGAGACAGGATTGTGTCTCGGCATAGATATGGGCAAGGGTACCAAAACCTTTCTGCAGCATTGAATGTCCCCAAGAACACAGTGGCCTCCATCATTCTTCAATGGAAGAAGTTTGGAACCACCAAGAAAAACTCTTCCTAGAGCTGGCTGCCTGGCCAAACTGAACAATTAGGGGACAAGGGCCTTGGTCAGAGAGGTGACCAAGATCCCAAAGGTCAATCTACTAGAGATCTAGAGTTCCTCTGTGGAGATGGGAGATCCTTCCAGTAGGAAAAGCATCTCTGCAGCACTACACCAATCAGACCTTTATGGTTGAGTGGCCAGAAGGAAGCCACTCCTCAGTAAAAGGCACATGACAGCCCACTTGGAGTTTGCCAAAAGGCACCCAAAGACTCTCAGATCATGAGAAACAAGATTCTCTGGTCTGATGAAACCAAGATTGTACTCTTTGGCCTGAATGCCAAGCGTCACATCTGGAGGAAACCTGGCACTATCCTTATGGTGAAGCATGGTGGTGGCTGCATCATGCTGTGGGGATGTTTTTCAGTAGCAGGGACTGGGAGACTAGTCAGGTTCGAGGCAAAGATGAACGGAGCAAAGTAAAGCGAGATCCTTGATGAAAACCTGCTCCAGAGCACTCAGGACCTCAGACTCGGGCGAAGTTTCACCTTCCAACAGGACAATGACCCTAAGCACACAGCCAAGACAACGCAGGAGTGGATCGGGACAATTTTCTGAATGTCCTTGAGTGGCCCAGCTAGAGCCCGGACTTGAACGAGATCGAACATCTCTGGAGAGACCTGAAAATAGCTGTGCAGCAACGCTCCCCATCCAACCTGATAGAGCTTGAAAGGATCTTCAGAGAAGAATGGGAGAAACTCCCCAAATACACATACAAATATGTGCCAAGCTTGTAGTGTTCTACCCAAGAAGACTCAATGCTGTAATCACTGCCAAAGGTGCTTCAACAAAGTACTGAGTAAAGGGTCTGAATACTTATAAAAAAATATATATACATATACATTTACATAAATTAGCAAACATTTCTAATAACCTGTTTTTGCTCTGTCATTACAGGGTATTGTGTGTAGATTGATGAGAAAAAAAACAACAATTTAATCAATTTTAGAATAAGGCTGTAACGTAACAAAATGTGGAAAAAGTAAAGTAGTCTGAATACTTTCCGAAGGCACTGTAGCATAGGGCAAAGGCCTCAATGGGAATGGGAGCAATCCTACGGTAACATATTTATGATGACCTATTTATTTTTAATTTTTTTGGTATACAGTACCAGTCAATAGTTTGGACACATTTACTCACTGAAGGGTTTTTCATTATTTTACTATTTTCTACATTGTAGAATAATAGTGAAGACATCAACCCTATGAAATAACACATATGGAATTATGTAGTAACTAAACATTTTTAAACAAATCAAAATATATTTTATATTTGAGATTCTTCAAAGTAGCCACCCTTTGCCTTGATGACAGCTTTGCACACTCGTAGCATTCTCTCAACCAGCTTCGCCTGGAATACTTTTCCAACAGTCTTGAAGGAGTTCCCACATATGCTGAGCACTTGTTGGCTGCTTTTCCTTCACTCTGCGGTCCAACTCACAACAAAACCATCTCAATTGCGTTGAGGTCGGGTGATTGTGGATGCCAGGTCATTTGATGCAGCACTCCAGCACTCTCCTTCTTGGTAAAAATACCTCCAGGCTGTATTGGGTCATTGTCCTGTTGAAGAACTAATTATCGTCCAACTAAGCGCAAACCAGATGGGATGGCGTATCGCTGCAGAATGCTGTGGTAGCCATGCTAGTTAAGTGTGCCTTCTTTGCGAGGCATTGGAAAACCTCCCTAGTCTTTGTGGATGAATCTGTTTGAAATTCACTGCTTGACTAAGGGACCTTACAGATAATGTGTGGGGTAAAGAGATGAGGTAGTCATTCAAAAATAGCTTGAGAACATATAGCTGAACAATATGTAAACAATGTGTGAGTTAATTAAGCTATTCAAGGGGTGCCAAGGGGTGCCTTGAAAATGCCCATAAGGCTAATGCCATCATACTGTATGCATATGGCTGCATTGTTCCTTTGCATGCCATTTTCATCAGCTGCAAAATGTGTTCACATGGCTGATATCCTGAGAGAGAGAGAATGACAATCAAATAAAACTAATTGGAGAGCTTACAACTGAACAAAAATGTAATGTTCATTTGAGAATACAACACAGAACATTTTGAGACAGATTCCGTTCTCCTCTTTATTGTAGAAATGATTGATCTGTGATTAATCAACATTGACACTAGTTTATCTTGAATAATAGTTTTAAGTTAACAATAAAATTTAAACACTTCCCTTAAAAGAATCAACACTTTATTTCATATCATTTCAAATTGTACTCATATGTAAAGGCTATACATTTTACTAAAGCATAATTTCAGGTGAACAAAGAAAAGTTCATACCTGAGGTAACCAACATCGCTCCACTGATCCCTGATTTACTTGGTGAGCAGACTTCTATTCCAGCCCAGCAATAACACACTTGATTAATAACTAATTCGATTGTATAAGTTGAATCAGGTGTTAGTGCTGGGCTGGAACAGAAACCTGCACACCCAGCAGGGTTGGCCTGTTCCAGTTGTGATAGGTTTATACATTGTGTGTGATTTTAAACTGTATTTCTGTTTCAACATATGCTAACTTAAGTACACATATAACTCATAGTATACAATTATGTACCCTTATTCTCTTGGGACTTCTCTCTGCATCTGAGGACATAAAACATCACAAGGAAACCGGCTTCATCATACTCAAATTATACAGCACTGAATATTATGTTGCTATATCTCTCTGTCCTCATAGTTTTCCTCGCTAGGGAGTAGAACTGGAGACTGTTTCAATAATGTCCTCCCACAAAATGTAGCTGCCCTTTGCAGAGTAGCCTACTCTCTCCCTTCTCTGAAAGCTGGAGCTGCTAATCCTTTCACCCTCTTCCATGGCTGGTAGCTATCTAGCTAGCTACCTAGCTACAAATCCATTTCGAGTTTGTGTTTTTTTATTTACAATGATACATACATCAAGATAGCTAGCTAGCTAATATGAAGTTAGCTAGATGGTGATATATAATTAACTTAGCTTGCTAGAATTACATTAGAAGCTCAGTTGAGTTAACGTTAGCCTGCACAGTAGCTAGGTAGCTAGGTAATAATGCATTTGTTTTTCTCAATTGTTCTAAATATGTTTACTTAATTGAATAGGTTCTCCTACTGCCTCTGTTTTCTGGGTCTTTAGAAAAATTAATTAATGGTCAATCTTTTCGATTTTTTTCAGTGGTAGCAAAACGCAGCCAGCAATGTGGCCGATTGGAGGAAACACAGTGCAACAAAGTTTCAGCAGACTGACTCTGATCTTACAATATGGCGACTGGTGTGGTTGCTAGGTGATTTGTGACGCAACTGCTACCTCTTTATAGTTTGTATTAGATTTATTCTTGCTGTCCATTAGCTGGTTGTTGCATAGGCTTGCGTCTTCTTGTGTCTATTGTTGCTGTTTCCATGCATAGCACGTGCCTCTAAATGAATGAACGCGCATGGATACGTGCACTAAATATTTTAAGAATTGAATGTAAGGATTATTATTATGTGAGCTTTACTCAGAAACACTTTAATTAACTAGCATAGGCCTACAATTTATTAATTTTATCTCAGACTTTTATAGCCTACTGGACTCAGAGAGCTACTCTCTCATGTTATTTTGCTGGGACGAGAGACTCTTTGAACTTGCAATGGCTAGCTCCAAGTCGTTTTACATTTTTCATGTGCTTTGTGCTATTTGCTCCATGCTTTGTTGACTAATAACTTGCTCGTTTACCTGACCACTCATGACTCTGACTCTCTATCGGTTACACGGACTCTTGGCCTCCCATCCTATTCTAACCCCCTCTTGCTGGCTTCATGTTACCTGATGAAATTGCTGTAGAAAATGATCTTATTGCCATCTGATGCACATTCAAATGTCATCAAACATCAACACTGCAAGCTCTCCTTGTCCTCTGCTGTGCCCTGATTGTATTACTGCTGATAATATCTGAAAATGTGCATGTACACCCTGTGCAACAGCGCCTCTTCAACCTCAGGAGGCTGAAGATATTTGGCTTGTCACCCAAAACCCTGACAAGCTTTTACAGATGCACAATCGAGAGCATCCTGTCGGGCTGTATCACAGCCTGGTACGGCAACTGCACTGCCCTCAACCACAAGGCTCTCCAGAGGGTGGTGTGGTCTGCTCAACGCATCACCGGGGGCAAACTACCTGCCCTCCAGGACACCTAAAGCACCTGAGGTCACAGGAAGGCCCAAAAAATATAAAGGACAACAACCACCCGAGCCACTGCCTGTTCACCCCACTATCATCCAGAAGGCAAGGTCAGTATAGGTGCATCAAAGCTGGGACCGAGAGATTGAAAAACAGCTTCAATCTCAAGGTCATCAGACTGTTAAACAGCAGTCACTAACTTAGAGAGGCTGCTGCCTACGCTGAGACCCAATCACTGGACACTTTAATAAATGGATCACTAGTCACTTTAAACAATGGCACTTTAAATAATGCCACTTTAATAATGTTTAAATACCTTACATTACTCATATCACATGTATATACTGTATTTTATACCATCTACTGCACCTTGCCTATGCCGCTTGGCCATTGTTCTTCCACATACTTATATGTACATATTCTCATTCACCCCTTTAGATTTGTGTTTACTAGGTAGTTGTTGGGGAATTGTTAGATTACTTGTTAGATATTACTGCACTGTCAGAACTAGAAGCACAAGCATTTCACTACACTCACATTAACATCTGCTAACCATGTGTATGTGACCAATCAAATTTGATTTGATTTGATTTTAATTTCTAACAAAGCCCCACCCCAGAACCAGACACGATATAGAAGTTGAGTAATAAAGTAAAGAGTAAAAATAGTGATACAAATTCAAATTTGGGTTGGTTTAAGGAGTTGTGAAATTAGCTGAGTCCATGTCTTCTACAAAGGATAGGAAAGTGTCACACCCTGATCTGTTTCACCTGTCTTGTGCTTGTCTCCACCCCCCACCAAGTGTCTCCTATTTTCCTATTTTTATCACCTGTGTACTTATACCTGTGTTTTCTGTTTGTCTGTTGCCTGTTCGTCTTGTCTTGTCAGGTCTTACCAGTGTGTTTTCCTGTTTTTCCAGTTTCTGTTTTCTAGTCCTCCCGGTTCTGACTATTCTGCTTGCCCTGACCCTGAGCCCGCCTGCTGTTCTGTCCCTGTTTGACTCTGCCTTGGATTACTGACCTTTGCCCGCACTTGCACTGCTGTTTGTCTGCACCCTGTTTTCTAATAAACATCTGAGATTTGAACTGTCTGCCTCCTGTGTCTGCATCGGGGTCTTTTCCTGAGTCTTGTCATTACGAACTGGCCATGACTGACCCAGCAGACTCGTACCATCTCCACAACGCCATCTCATCCCAAGGACCAACAATTGAAAGACACAAGGAGTTACTTCAAAATCTTGGCCGAACATTTCAATACATTGCTGGAGCAATTCTGCGGATTATCTATTAGGCAGCCAGCCACAACAGTAACCTCCCAGCCTATCAGTAACCCCGCTGTCAGCAGCGCATCTCCCCAGCCCACCCCGGCTCCCCGAGAACCCAGCTCACCTCCTCCGGAGTGCTACGCTGGAGATTCAGGAACCTGTCGGGCGTTTCTCTCCAAGTGCACCCTCATCTTTGAGCTACAGCCCTCTTCTTTTCCCTCAGACATCTCGAAGGTAGCGTACCTTATAACACTGACGTCCGGGAGCGCTCTTGCCTGGGTCACGGCCGTGTGGGAGCAACAATCCACCGTGTGCTTCAGTCTGGAGGAGTTCATGGCAGAGGTAAAAAAAAGTGTTTGATTCTCCGTTGTCCAGGAGAGAGGCTGCTCGAAAGCTACTCCTACTATATCAAGACGCCCGTAGTGTGGCAGACTATGCGGTTGATTTTCGCAAGTTGGCCGCAGAGTGCCTGGAACCCAAAATCCCTGTTCGACACGTTCCTTTTTGGAGGTTAAAGATGAGCTCGCAGCCCGAAAACTGCCCATGGATCTCGACTCTCTCATCGCCTTGACCATACGGATCAATGGGCAGCTAACGCGTACCGTCCACGGATATCACCTCACCTCCAAGTAATCCCGGAAGGCCCTAGCATCTACATTACCATTATTTTATATTATTTTATAGTATGAAGAATACAATTGAACATAGCTGAATAAAATCAAAGGATATTTTCTCTAAACAATTTGAGGGTGTACGGCTATTCTGTGTTGAGCGGTTAACAAAGAAGAAGGTGATGATCCTATAGTATATATTTAATTTAGAGTTATTTATGTAGCTTTAGTTGTAATGCAAATGTTGCGCTATATGTTTTGATTTGTAATACCATCTAAGGCTGCATGATGTGAGTCTAATGATGATTTGAAAAAAGTTGCATGAAAGGCATGAGCTCTGCTTTGTTTTTTTGCGCAGGCTGTACACACGTCATCAGTCTCTCATTCACAATTTGACAAGGACTTCATAATGCCTCGAAATTCCCGGCTGCATCCCCTTTGTGGAGGTATAATGTACCCCCCCCAAAAAATCCATGCCTTTTGCAGCCCTTCTACCTAAATGCTGGAGTTGTGAAATCTGTGAATGTAATGTTTTTAAAATGGTATAAACTGCCTTAATTTTGCTGGACCCCGGGAAGAGTAGCCAAGGCAGCAGCTAATGGGGATCCATAATAAATACAAATACAAATAATGTTTAAATAAAACACAATTTTAAAGAGAAACAAGACAAGAAGAGGAAGCTAATTTACAGTATTGAGATAAAGAAGATAATTTAGACATTTGAGATTAGTCCCAGGCGGATAAAGGAGTGTGGTAAGAAGAAGAGTATGATAAGTAGAGGATGGGGTAAAGAGAGATGAAATAAAAGGAGGTAGAATGGAGAGTAGAGAGGTAAGAGGACAGATAGCTAGCTTTATGCTACTGATGTGATGCAAAGCAGCCAGTGGCATTCAGTGTGGGTAATGGAGCAGAAAATAGAGGAGTCACATGAAAGAGCCTTTCTATCTCCCCTAATCTCAGTCTGGATGGTACATCTCTGCTCTTTCTCCCGGGATGGCCTGCCTCCAAGACCTCCAATGCTCAACTGAATGCTCACCAGTCAGGCTTTATGCCAGGACACAGCACCATCTCAGCTGCTTCCCTGGTTATAAATGATATAGTGAACTCACTGGTTAGGAAGCAGCATTGTGCTGCCCTCTATATTGATCTAAAGCATTTGATACTGTCGATCATGCACTTCTGCTACAGAGGTTATCCGACATTGGTTTAGACCAAGTATCCTGCAGTTGGTTCAAAAACTGCCTGCATGATATAACTCAATGCACATCTGTTGATGGAGTTCAGTCAAAGGTCCAATGCAGCCGTTATTTCTCTATATCAAATCACTTCTGGTTAACAAGTAAGCACCTTACTGTGATTGTTTTCAATTAAAATGGTCAAAAAGAAACAACTGCTCAAATGTTCTTAAAGGTCCAATGCAGCCGTTATTTCTCTATATCAAATCACTTCTGAGTAACAATTAAGTACCTTACCGTGATTGTTTTCAATTAAAATGATAAAAAAGAAACAGCTTCTTAGCAAATAGCAATTTCACAAGCAAGAATTTTGCTAGGACTGTCTGGGAGTGGCCTGATTGGGGAGGGGAAAACTGAAAACTAGCTGTTACTGGCAGAGAGGTTTGGAACTCTCTTTCTTATTGGTCTATTGACTAATTTACTGCCTAGTGATGTCACCAGGCAAGCCAGAACTCCATCCCACCAAAACAGGCTGACATTTTTGTCTTTTCAAACAGCTTTTACACTAAAAGGGCATTATCATCTTCAAAATTTCACAGTATAATGCCAACCTCATAGTGTAGAAATATGTATAAAACACAGTAAAAAATGTTTTTGCCTTCACTGGACCTTTAACATCACCAAATGAGTGCCACCTAGGCCCCTTACTGTTCAATATTTACATTCATATTGTTGCTTTGTCCCTGAATAATAATAACTGTGGGTTGCATCTCTTTGCGGATGATGAAGTTATTTAGGGCAGTAGGCAGCCTAGCGTTTAGAGCTTTGGGCCAGTAACCAAAAAGTTGCTGATTTGAAAACCTAAGCCGACAAGGTAAGACATCTCTCCATTTGCCCATGAGCAAGGCACTTAACTCTAACCAGAGGCATCATGCTCCAGAGGCATCATACTACTATGACTGTACTACTATGGCTGCCTCTGCAAAACAACACATTTCACTACACCTATCCAGTGTATGTGACAATACATCTATTTTTTTGTGTCACCTCAGTACAGACCATAGCACCAGTTCCAATCCAAGTGCCAATGCAGTTTATCAAAATCCAGGCGGCGCTATGGTCAGATGACATGAAAAAAATGGGCCTCTTTGGCAATGCACACCAGTGGTAAGGTTGAAATTGAAAAACAGAAGCATATGTACCTCATACCAGAGTAAAACTTGGTGGTGGATCTTTGATGTTATGGGACTATTTTGCTTCCACTTGTCCTGGGGCCCTTGTTAATGTCAACGGCATCATGCACTCTACTAAGTACCAGGACATTTTAGCAAAAACCTGGTTGCCTCTGCCAGGAGGTTGACACTTGGCCACAAGTGGATCTTTCAGCAAGACAATAAACCGAAGGACTAATCAAAATCCACAAATAAATTGTTAATATACCACAAAATCAACATTTTGAAATGGCCAACTCAGTCCCCGGACTTGAACCCCATTGAAAACCTGTAGTTTGAATTTAAGAGGGCAGTCCATAAGAGCAGACGAAGGATGTTAAGGATCTATCAAGGATCTGGCTCAGTGTCATTATCCTCGCAAGGGGAGTGTTCTAGAGTAATGAAAACAGTGGTGCCAAAAATGTTGACCCCTATCTTGTGTAGATTATTTTTTTATTCTATGTTTAACAAAATCTCTTTCTCTTAGCAATTGTATTAGTATAAAATAACATAATTTCCTAATTTATTTGAGCATACAATACAGCTCAGTATTAGTAACATTTATTTTATACGGTCGTTCTTTGCTCATCTTTATCAAGCCAATCATTTTGGACCTGACTGAAATTCTGTTGGCTGGGAGTCTCTGACTACCAGAAGTGCCAAACATTCTCCAGAAACTCCCATACTACCTCACCTCACTTCATAATTGGCTGGTTCTAGAGGTTCCACGGGTCTCCTCTGAGTTGAGGAAGACTGCATTTAGTTACTGTGCCCTTCACTCCTGGAATGACCTTCAAGTCACTTTAAAGGTTGATTCTCTGGTCTGAAAAGGTCGGTTTAAGACTCAATGTGATCAATGAGAACTGCACTTGTTTTCATTAAATTATCATTTGTATCTACTGCTCCCTTTTGAATGTAATGTAATTTATTTGTAATGTTGTAATTGTCATTTTGTATTATTTTATTGGAATGATCATGCTTGAATTGCTGTTCTCAGGGCACCATTGGAAAAGATACCCTGGTCTCAATGGGTTCCCCTGGATAAATAAACCTCACCCTCCTACCACCCCATACCCTACCAAACCTACCCATACCCCCACCATGTTAATCCTTTCTGCCTTTATTAGCATTGTTAAGCACCTAATAAAACTTTGAACTATCTGAAACCTTGTCATCAAGCTATTAAGCTAGCTAGTATCATCTTCCTACTACGCTATCTGGGGCTGAGGCAGCTCCATTTAGCATATCCATCCTCATGAGGCCTACATTCCTTCCCGCCTGCCCAGCGGTACTTTGGACTCCATGCTCTGCTCTGATCTATTTCTGTTCCTCTGCTGCCTCTCCTCTCATCAGCTCTTCTCATCTCCTCCTGACTCGGTGACTTCCACAGAATCTTAATTAGAAAAAAAATCCATCTCTTTCTCTCTCTTTCTCTCTCGCTCTCTCGCTCTCTGAGAGGTTAGTGTAGCATTAGCATAGCATTAGCGTTAGCGGTTATGGAAGGAAAAAAGTGTCACTGTGAAGGAGTGCTCTCCAACGGCAGCCGCTCACATCTTGTTGTCCTGTTAACATATTTTAAGCTCTCGTGCGGTACAGTCCTGAAGCGGGGGTAGGAGGCTTTGATGCCTTTATCGTGCGGCTGTGATAATTGCATCGCCTGGTTTGGAAGCTAAAGCGTGGAAATCTGTCATTAATCTACAAAAGATAGTTCTGATCTGGTGCTGCAAGTCAGAGCCCTAAAATGTGTGTTCACTGGCTTTACAGTAAGGTTTTTGCAGGTTTTTGCTTGGTTGATAAGATATCCTGTTTGCTTAATATCCCTAAAATTGCAGTGCAAATCTAGATTAAGGTCTTTTAAACCCTCAATGAAATCACTGCAATATGATTATAGTCTTTCAAAGCAGAAAACGTTGGGGTATTGATGTCCCTGTTTCTGAAACATTATACGCTTCCCTGTATTGTATGGGTAAGTAAGCTCTAGGGCTATGATTAAAACTGTACCCATGGCAGAGATGGTATGGAATACATTCAGTCATACATTTTCAGTTGTATATCCGTTGGGGGACCACAAAGCTGTGACACTGAATAAACTTGCGGTGAAAAAGATACAGTAAAACTTTGCTGCTATGCAGGGAAGCAGCTTAAATAGAGGAATCCCAGCTTTCCTGTTTTGGTGTGTGTTTGTCCTAGGTCTCCGAGGCATTGGAGAGGGGTAGAGACGTGGGTTCTTAGGTCTGTAACTGGGTTCTTAGGTCTGTAATAGGTCTGTAACTGTACTGTGCCGCCCAGTCTACACTCTTAACAGGGCAGTTTTAACTTGTTGAGCTAAAGCCAAGGCTAGCCCCTTCAAAGCAGTACCATGGTAATAAGTAGTACTAATGTGCGCCTTTGGCTTTTCACAAAGCTGGCAGCACAATGATGACGTCACACAGCTGCCCATTTGACCATGTCAACCTCTGAGAAAAATTATTTACTCAGAGACTTTGGCTAGCTAGCTTTCCGGCGGCTCCTGCGGTTCCTCTATTGTGTGAGGGGAACATTGCTCTGTGGGCAGGTTAGCTATGGCCCAGTCTAAAAACGGGAGTCTCCAAGGGAAACTGTAGACCACTGCGACCTGTAGGAACAATGACTGTGACTATGGTACAAATAGAAGCAGACCCCTTCTCCACCAGACCTGAGTTCAAATACTATTTGAAAACTTTCAAATGCTTGGAGCATTTGTTTTAGCCTGCCTGGAGTGCCAGGTGGGCAGGGTTTGCACTTTTCTATTGGTTCCATTGTAACTGCAAGCCTAATCAAGCACAGCTTAAAGAGATTGAACAGGATCTTAAACACTTACAAATTCGTAACTTATTGTATGAATCAGAATTCGTAACATGTCACACAAATAGTAGGAATTGTATTTTTATATTTTTTTAGCATGTAACATATACGAAATGGATGACGATTTACACGATTGTGCACAGTTTTCAGGGACCCATTTTGGCACCTGAGCGCTACTTTCAAAACTACTGGCTGAAATTATACAAAACATTTTTAGCATCACTTTAAGTATTTTAAATGATTTCAAATAGTATTTGAACCCAGGTCTGGTTTCCACCAATATTATATACTTTAGTAGACCATGAAGTCATAACATTTATTCTATTTCTAGAATATCATTTGATGGGGGAAATCATGAATTTTTTTATTGGCGAATTCAAGAAAAGTGTGTTGTTTCTTATGTGGTTTGCAGCGTGTGAGTGTTCTTCAAGACACATTTGTTCCAATGGCTCAGATAGTTGGCTGGAGCACCGGGCTTCCAACACCAGAGTTGTGGGTTTGAGTCCTGTTAGGCCACCCTGAATGCCGCAAATACTGAATAAGACACTTTGTTAAATAGCATCTGCTAAATAAGAAGACTACATTCAATTCCTTTTCCACAACTGTCCTTGAGAATTGGTCTCCTCAAACTTTGCACACATCAACAAATGCCCTTAATGTAAAGAAAGGCCAATGACAAATTCAGGCACAACTTGAAACCTATGAAAATACTAAACTCACAAAGGCACATATCAAATAACATAAATACAGGAAACATATTGACAGTGCACTGTGACCCTAGTGTAACAGCTCGAGAGCTTGGGTCTATAAGGTTCTATCTGCGAAAAGGTGATTCTGAGATAATTGGCTTTAAAGTTCCGAACCCTCATTGGTTTGAATGGTGTCAGTAATTTTGATATGGTATTATTTTGAACTTACAATATGAATTGGTCTATTTAGAATACTATATAGGTAGAGAACATTGAACAGAAAAAGGCTATGTCAATAACTCAATTTTGACAAAAATGCAGATAGAACCTTATCTGCTCTCGACCTCACTAATCCAATAGCAATATCAGGGCTAGAGTCTATTATAAACGGGTAGTTTGGGTCTTGGATGTTTATTGGCTGAAACCGAATTCCCAGGCGTGTTTATATCAGACAATATACCATGGGTATGATGCAAAACAACTTGTTTACGGTGCTTTAAGAAGGTATTCACACCCGTGATTTTTTTCAAAATTGTGTTTTGTTACAAAGTGGGATTAAAAATTATTTAATTATATACTTTTTGGGTCAACGATCTACACAAAGTACTCTGTAATGTCAAAGTGTAAGAAAAATTCCAAACATAAAAATAAATAAAATAAAACATAAGATAAGGTAAATATTTACCCCCTGAGTCAATACATGTTAGAATCACCTATGGCAGCAGTTACAGCTGTGAGTCTTTTTGGATAAGTCTCTAAGAGCTTTCCACATCTGGATTGTGCAACATTTGCCCATTATTCTTTACAAAATTCTTCAAGCTCTGTCAAATTGGTTGTTGATCATTGCTAGACAACCTTTTGCAGGTCTTGCCATACATTTTCAAGCAGATGTAAGTCAGAACTGTAACTCGGCCACTCAGGAACATTCACTGTCTTCTTGGTAAGCAACTCCAGTGTAGATTTGGACTTTTGTTTTAGGTTATTGCCCTACTGAAAGGTGAATTCATCTGGTGAAAGGTGAATTCATCCCAGTGTCTGGTGGAAAGCAACCTGAACCAGGTTTACTGCTAGGATTTTGCCTGTGCTTAGCTCCATTCCGTTAATTTTTTATTCAAAACAATTCCCCAGTTCTTAACTATTACAAGCCACCACTATGCTTGAAAATAATGGAGAGTGGTACTCAGTAATCTGTTGTATTAAATCTTCCCCCAAAATAACACTTGGCCATATTTTTTGCAGTTTTACTTTAGTGCCTTGTGGCAAAGAAGATGCATGTTTTTTTATATTTTTAATCTGTACAGGCTTCCTTCTTTTCACTCTGTCAATTAGATTAGTATTGTGGAGTAACTACAATGTTGTTGATCCATCCTCAGTTTTCTCTTATCACAGTCATTAAACCCTGTAACTGTTTGAAAGTCACCATTGGTCTCAAGGTGAAATCTTTGGCAGTTTCCTTCCTCTCCGGCAACTGAGTTAGGAAGGACGCCTGTATCTTTGTATTGACTGGATGTATTGATACACCATCCAAAGTGTAGTTAATAACTTCACCATGCTCAAAGGGATATTCAATGTCTGCTTTTTTTTACGTATCTACCAGTAGGTGCCCTTCTTTGTGAGGCATTGGAAAGCCTTACTGGTCTATCATGGTTTAATCTGTGTTTGAAATTCATTGCTCGACTCAGGGACCTTACAATTATCTGTATGTGTGGGGAAAAGAGATTAGGTAGTCATTCAAAAAGGATGTTAAACACTATTATTGCACACAGAATGAGTTCATGCAACTTATTATGTAAGCATACCACCCTGCATACCACTACTGGCTTGCTTCTGAAGCTAAGCAGGGTTGGTCCTGGTCAGGCCCTGGATGGGAGACCAGATGCTGCTGGAAGTGGTGTTGGAGGGCCAGTAGGAGGCACTCTTTCCTCTGGTCTAAAAAAAAATATCCCAATGCCCCAGGGCAGTGATTGGGGACACTGCCCTGTGTAGGGTGCCGTCTTTCGGATGGGACGTTAAACGGGTGTCCTGACTCTCTGAGGTCATTAAAGATCCCATGGCACTTATCGTAAGAGTAGGGGTGTTAACCCCGGTGTCCTGGCTAAATTCCCAATCTGGCCCTCAAACCATCATGGTCATCTAATAATCCCCACTTTACAATTGGCTCATTCATCCCCCTCCTCTCCCCTGTAACTATTCCCCAGGTCGTTGCTGCAAATGAGAACGTGTTCTCAGTCAACTTACCTGGTAAAATAACGGTAAAATAAAAAAATAAAAAAATAAAAATAAAAACTTGTTAAGCAAATTCTTAATTTAATCCCTTTTAGATTCAGACTATTAAACAGAAACAATTGGAAAAAGTCAAGGGGTATGAATGAATACTTTCTGATGGGACTGTATATGTTGGTAACCGGTTTATAATAGCAATAAGGCACCTTGGGGGTAGGCGTTGTGCCCCTAAGAATAGCCTTTAAAGTGGAACTCACAGCGTTTTAGCAACATGAAATCTTATTAAAATCTGTTCATATACACCCCCAGGAAGACTATGAAGCCTTTTTTTTTACATTTTCTGACAAGCAAAAACTTAGATATGGTTATTTTAACAGTTGCATACATTCATTGAATGTTTGGGAATGACGTACTGTAGAGTAAGGCATTTGTGAAAATTTTATAGAAATATTTAATGGGAAACCGGCCATGCGTTTGGACAATTAATATATTTTGCAGTAAATAAAACCTAATAAAAACATATGCCTTGTCCAGGACCGGAGTCTACACAGACTGATGCCTATATGTAGGCCTATTTGCAAATAAGCCATTTGCCACATGGGCAGTGTTGCCAACAATATTTAGTGAGTTTTCAGACCCTTCCAGTGACTTTTATTGGTAAAATATTCTAGCGACAAATTCAGCTATTTACAAGGGCCTGCCATCATTCACTTTGTACTGCACTGTGTGTTTACAGGCAGTAGCAACAGTGTGACTTTAGATCACCAAAACAAAAAGTATTCACCAAAAGCCCCAAAGTACACCTGAAGGGATTTGTGCAAATATGTAAATACCACGGGAGTCCTCTTACATTTGGTAACTTTACAGTCCTATTGATCAAACAACCATGAAAAGGTAGGCTCTCTCCCCCCGTTGCCCATGCACATCAACAACAACAAGAACAACAACTAATGTTAGCCAGAGCAAGATGAGCTCAAATCTAACGAGGGAACAATAGATAAACCCTCTTTTTCAGCTTGTAAGTTAGTTGGCCGTCAAAATTGCACTGATAAACGATGGGGAATAGTAGCCTGTTCGCCCTTCTGCAGCTTGCCTGCCAATGCATGCTTGTCCCAACCCATGTTTTGACAACTGAATGGGAATTTGCCTGCCTGCCTGCCCGCCCATTTGATCGATGTCAAATACATTTGATTGACAACTAAGAGATATGCTAACTGTAACAGTCGTTCAAGTTCAGCATAGCTAGCTAGCCAAATGAGTCACATTTCCTGCATCTCAAGCTGTAGCCACAGAAAAAAAAATATATTGGGGGGAAGTCAGCCACTCACCCACTAATCCAATGACAACATCCTCCAAGCAGCTAGCTAGCCACGTTATGACTGACTTGTGATCATTGCCCTTGTTAGTTTGACTGTATTGACATTCCCAGCCTTGGTTACATATGTCAGTTTTTGTCAAAAATGTTGAGTCATTGAAACTGAAACAATACATCCCGAATGGCTGAAGGAAGCAAACAATGTACCAGGCCAGCTGTGATTTACAATCTGATAGCAATATTTGTTGGACTAATGTGCTTATATTTGTTGGACTACTGTGCCTATACATCTGCATTGCTTGCTGTTTGGGGTTTTAGGCAGGGTTTCTGTGTAGCACTTTGTGACATCTGCTGATGTAAAAAGGGCTTTATAAATACATGTTATTTTATTTTATTTGACTACCAAGAAATGTATTGGCGAATTATATTAATGATGCATTGAAATGCATCCATCTATTATACCAACAATGCTTTACTCTACGCCATGGAATTTTGAGTCAAATAGAACCTATTTTAAAATCCTCTTATAATGTAGGTTTTGTAGAATAAACTGCAAAGTAGTTAAAATGCTGTCAGTTCCACTTTAAGCGTGGTATATTGGCCAATTTACCACACCTCCTCTGGCCTTATTGCTTAAATATAAACCAACATGGCGGAGACAGCCACTGCTTTGGTTTTCCTATTACTCACGACAGAGATGGATTGTCTGTGAAGAGATAGACTTTGTTCATCTTCAGCTTGCTTGCCTGTCTCTCTGAGGAGCACTGAGGCTGTCTATCCAGACCCCATTTGCAAAGAGAAATTGATTGAATTACAAGCTGAGGAATTATGTAGTATTATGGGGTTGAAAGAAGAGGGGTCTGTCTGTCATTGAACGCTGCACCGGCATCAGTGTAAGAGTTGCATGAGAAGGATGATTATGGATCGTGAAGCTAAAGCCTGTGTTGAGATTGTGTTGGCCGATCTTGAGGATTTGAATCTCGTTATAAGAGGAGTCTATTGCTTTAGAGATCTACATAGCCTAAGCAAGTGCATTTGTGCATGCACAAATACAAACACATGCTAAACACGTGTATGTGACCAATAAAATTTGATTTTGATGTGGACACTAATACAAACATGCATGCGTACATGAAGGTTTAATAGCCTATTTACAGCCTATAGTACTTCCCAGAATAACTCTGTGGATTCGGTAAGTGGAAAACATGGCATTGTCCTTTATGGAGTTGCACCAGGAATCAATTTCATTCACAGCCAGCAACATCTATTAACAGGGGAGGATGATTCCTTCTCCCAGCTGTTTACTAATGGGTGTTGCAGTGCACCATCAAGCCCAGTAAATTACCTATGGCCTGCTCTCTGGTGTGTGTGTGTGTGTGTGTGTGTGTGTGTGTGTGTGTGTGTGTGTGTGTGTGTGTGTGTGTGTGTGTGTGTGTGTGTGTGTGTGTGTGTGTGTGTGTGTGTGTGTGTGTGTGTGTGTGTGTGTGTGTGTGTGTGTGTGTGTGTGTGTGTGCGCGGGTTGGTTGGTTGGTTCTTCTACCCTTGTGGGGACCTCAAATCCCCAAAAGGATAGTAAAACAAGGAAAATTCTCTCTTGCGGGGACATTTCCCACGTCCCCATAAGGACAAAGCTATTTTAGGAGTTAGTTTTAGGTTTGGGTTACAGGTTAGGGCAAGGGTTAAGGTTAGGGTTATGGTAAGGGTAAGGCTTAGGATTTTGAATGGAAATACATTTTAGGTCCCCACAAGGATATAAGAACATCATGTGTGTGTGTGTGTGTGTGTGTGTGCGTGTGCATCTGACTCCTCAAGCCTCCAGGTCCTCTATAACCTTGTAATATTATGGTATAGTTCTATACGTAGCAAGAGCTGAATTGATGTCTCCCCATTATGTGCACTTCTACTCTTATATTCTACTTGTTCTACTCTTTGTTATATTTTCCCTCCTCACCTCAGCAGAACACCAAACTGCTGTGCATATTCCAGCCTTCAAAGCACACTTGTTCCAACTTCCACACCCAGGTCTTGTTTGGATTTATAACACGACATCTCTAATAACAGGCAGGCTGTCAAAACCTCTCTTATCTTATCTGGTAGAAAAAAGGCAGAGTGACTGCCACTGGTCTCCCTAACTGTACTGTTCCCTTTAAACTCTGACTGAACTTTCTTGTTTTGGAGAAGTCGGAGCCTTTCCACTCATAAGAACTGTAGTTATCTCCTCTCGACTGACAGCTGATCTAGTATAACATGCAGCAGATCTACAACAGGTACATTTGTGTTCTAAGTAGAACCATATAGGGTTCGTCGGTTTGTTCCCATAGAGGGACACTTTTTGGTGCTTGGTAGAGCCCTTTGCAGTTCTTCATAGAACCCCCCTGTAAATAGTTCTAGTTAGAACCCTCTATTAAGGGTTCTTCCTATAACCCTCTACAAAGGTTCTACCAAGATCCCTTTTATAAACTAAAGGTTATTTCTAGAACTCTCTGAGGGGTTCTACTGAGAACCCTTTTATCTTTGAAGGGTTCTTCCTAGGACACGCTATGAATGGTTCCACAAGTCTCTTTATGACCATACATTACATTATCATAAGGCCTTTTTTTGAGGGCCTAGTTATACCTTAACAAAGTGTTGTTTACAGGCCAGATCAGGCCTGCAAATCACGTTATGCTGGCTTATAGAGTGGGAAACACATGTTGCATCTCTTACTGCTCAGTTGAGGGATCATTTGAGAGTTATTCTGCTTGGTTTGTTTGAGTTGTTTCTAAGAACCAACAATGTTTTTGGTCTTCACGGGGAAACCCAAATCTTAATGTGGGTCATCGAAAACAGATTTTGGGAGCCTCTGTATTAATGACTCCATATTGATGTGTAATTTCTTCTAGGCTATTTCTTCTATAGTCTAAGGGTATTTAAACAAGCATGGCAGTGACAAATTCAGCAGTTTTCAATGGCAAGGTCCAGGAACTGACCCCAGGGGTGAAAGGTCACGTGGCTAGGAGTCAAGTGGGCTCAACAGACGTCTGTTGGTTTCCCCACAGATGCATCGACCCCAGGGTAACGTACTTCTCTGTCAGCTAAACCTTGACAAAATGTGTAAACCTCACATGAAATAGTTAAATGCTGTCAAATAATGAATCCAATTAAAGATGTATACACGCAAAGATCACATTGTATATCACAATCAAAATACCATACATCTTCTTACAAAAAATAGTACAAATTAATCTAATACAAAGGCTAAAGTGAATGGTACGGCTGTGGTAGTGTAAGTCTAGGCTTGTTCCTACATGTGGCCTTGTCTGTGCAGCGTTGTTTATCTCCCAATCAATAACATGAAAGACGATGAGAAGACACGTTCTTAAGCCAAGAACAAGCTTCTATTAGTTATACAAGACAATTGACACCTTAGGTTGGCACGTGTGTTCCCATATTTTGACTTCCGTCAGTTTTGTCCGAGCAACAGCCAATCTCCAGTGAAGACATTCACGGAGAGAATACAAAGTGGAAAGACGAGATGAAAAGATGAGTTACGTCCCGTAAATATTGAACTTCAGCTCTTTGACTGCATCATGTTCGGTACAGCTATTTTAGTTTGATTCAATTTTGAGGGAAAGTGTTTCTCTGTTACTTTGTGCTACTAAGTTAATACCAAGTAAGATTGTCACCATTGGTAAAACAGTTTATCCCAGATCTCAAAAGGAAATGAACTCCAGGATTGTGGGTTCGACTCCCAAGGCAACCTATACGTAAAATTGGATGCATGCATGACTGTACTGTAAGTCGCTTTGGATAAAAGCATCTGGTAAATAGCCCCAAATGGCAATTCTCCAATTAAATACTTGACTTCCTAGGATACATAGAATAAAATGGAGAGTTGAGTACAGCCTCTCTTAACAGCAGTTTCTAACTACCTCATAAGCCAAGAGTCGATTGCATTTTAAAGCAGAGACAAGTCATATTTACAACTTTCTAAACCACACTGTGGCTTTTAAAGTACATGCAATTCAACATATTTCACCTGAGAGATATACTGAACAAAAATATAAGTACAACATGCAACAATTTCTAAGATTTTACTAAGTTACAGTTCATATGAGGGAATCAGTCAATTGAAATGAATTCATTAAGCCGTAATCTATGGATTTCACTTGACTGGGAACACAAATATGCATCTGTTGGTCACAGATACCTTTAAAAAAGGTAGGGATGGGGATCAGAAAACCAGCCAGTATCTGGTGTGACCACCATTTACCACATCCAGCGCGACACATCTCCTTCGCATAGAGTTGTTGCGTGTTGAATGTTGTCCCACTCCTTTTCATTTGCTGTGCGAAGTTGCTGGATATTGCTGGATGTACACGTCAATCCAGAGCATCCCAAACATGCTGAGACATTTTCAGCTTCCAGGAAATGTATACAGATCCTTGCAACATTGGGCCGTGCATTATCATGCTAAAACTTGAGGTGATGGCGGTGGATGAATGGCACGACAATGGGCTTCAGGATCTCGTCACGGTTTCTCTGTGCATTCAAATTACCATTGATAAAATGCAATAGTGTTCATTGTATGTAGCTTATTCCTGCCCATACCATAACCCCACCGCCACAATGGGGCACTCTCTTCACAACGTTGACATCAGCAAACTGCTCACTCACACAACGCCATACACGTGGTCTGCGGTTGAAAGGCTAGTTGGACGTACTGCCAAATTCTCTAAAGTTGGAAATGGCTTATGGTATTGCGGGCTCCCTCAAAACTTGAGACATCTGTGGCATTGTGATGTGTAAAAAAACTGCACATTTTAGAGTGGCCTTTTATTGTCCCTAGCACAAGGTGCACCTGTGTAATGATCTTGCAGTTTATTTAGCTTCTTGATATGCCACACCTGTCAGGTTGGTGGATTATCTTGGCAAAGGAGAAATGCTCACTAACAGGGATGTAAACAAATTTGCGCACAAAAGTTTTGAGCTTATTTTTTCTGGAACATTTCTGGGATCTTTTATTTCAGCTCATGAAACATGGGACCAACACCACATGTTGTGTTTATATTTTGGTTCAGTGTAGATGAGGTATATCATTAAATTGTCAAAGAAGAGCTAGACCTTTTTTGTTGTTGATTGTTTTTACATAATTTCCTGTGTTCTGTATTCTGTCTGTCATGTCTGGTTGGAGATAGACACTTCTTACTACAGGGCATACCACCCCACAGATGGTAGCACAGCTCTACGTTGGCTGAGATGAGAGCAGTCATGTTTGTGTGTGTATCAATGTGTACATGTGGGCGTACTGTATGTAATATATTTGGATGTGTGTATCTGCATCCGTGTGTGTTTGTGTGTGTATGACTCCCGTCTCTGTCATTGTGACACCGGAGCTTTGATAACACACACACATCTTCTCTCTAACCTCCCCCTTTCGCCCCATGTCCCCCTCGCCACCCCCTCTGCCCTCTCCCGCTCTCCCTCTTCTCAACCCATCCTCTTCATACAATATGTCATCCCACACGCCCATCCAAGCTGCTGGAGGCGTTATCCAATTTGTCTGCAGCTTCAGAGGGTCGGGCTCATTCCCACCGCTTTGAGGCCTCCCTCTCCTCCTCTTGTGCTGCCCCGTGCCCATCCCACCCGTCTTACCCTGTCACATGGCTCTGAGCAGGGCCAGTCTGTGCCAGCGGGCTGCCGTGGCATCTGATTGCAGTGCCCTGCTGCCACCCAGCCTTGCCCAATCTGCATCTCTGTGCCACCCGCCGCCAGCTGGCCCATGTCACTGATGGATAGGCAACCATGATCCACACACACATTCACAGCCGGAGCGGACGGTTTAAACGTGACACATGGAGGAAGTGTGCATATTTGGTACAGCAGAAAGAGCAATAGGATATCTATGTATGTGTGTGTATGTCTTGGAAGACAACCAAAGCGTCAGGTCAGACCAAGCGGCAGATGGTAACTGACATAGACCCATCCATATTGGTATAACAGAACACCACTCTGCCCAGTCTTCTTACCTGATCAGGCAAACACCCTCAGAATCTCACTTTTCTATTGTCTGCACATCCATTATCTCACTGCTGAAGCCTACAGTATCTACTGAGGAACAGAATTAGAATGTAGAAGCTCCACAAACAAAAACAGAAAGAGATGCTGTCCTCTCCTGTTATTGGTAAAGGTGAGAGTTTAGAATTTCTTTGGGGTATGATCTTGGACCCTCTGTAACTTTCTCACTCATCATTATTCACGATTCATTCAGGATTATCTGTATGGTAGCATCCACATGAATATATTCTATTCTTATTTACAATAAAAGAAACACAATGCATTATTTACTATTCATTTCAATTGGGCAAAAAATATATCTGAAACACGACCAAAACCAACTGGGAAAGCATCCAACAAGTTTGTCACAAGCTTGATGTAGTCATTGTGTGCAAGGAATATGGGACTAAATAAAATACTTTACTATTTTATTTATAAGAATTTTTAGGGGTGTCAATAATTTTGACCGCTACCTATTTGAGAAAAAATATATAAATTACTTGTTAAACAAATTCTCTTTCTCTGAGAAATTGTATTGGTATAAAATAATGCAATTCCCAAAATGTTGTGAGCGTACAATGTAGCTCAGAATTTGAATTATTTATTTTCTATGTTCATAATTGCTCATCTTTATCAATGGTGTCACTCATTTCACGCACTGGTCCCTAGTGGCATTTTTGGCTTGACCCCTGTCTTGTTCATGAGCCATGCTCCTTAGACAGAGTTTAATTTAGGATCCTAGTCAGGGGGTGCATGTGTAACCCAAGAGGTTGGGGTATTTTGGGCCGAGGAAGGCGAATGGAATTACTGCACCGCAATCAAGACGATGCAATCGCCACATGAAATTGCTCCAGTTATAGTTCAGCTTACTGTTTCAGTTAGACAACTTTTTATATTTTTCCTTTTCTATCCAGCCAATTCAAACATTTGTAAAATACAGCGATACAGTTTAAATTTGAATATGTATGACAGTGAATCTTGTTCATGAAACCATCTCCCACACTTTTGTCACTCCAAATCTCCACCTCTCCTCTCTCTGTGCCTAATGCTTTGTCTGGAATGTTGCCCTTACGTCACCGTTCCGATGGTGTTGAGTCTAGCATGTGTGCGTGTGATTTCTGGTTATGTTTGTGGAGCTTCTATCTTCCCCTGTTATTGGTCATGGTGAAAGGTTAGCATGTCTTGGGGGTATGATATTTGACTCTCTGTAACTTTCTCAGGATTATCCGTAATCATGGTAACAGCCACATTCATGTCTTATTTACAATAAAAGTAATAGGAATATGGAAGCAAATGCTAAACCTTATGAGTACTTTATTTATAAGAATCTTCAGGGGTGTCAATCATTTTGACCCTTACCTTTTTGAGAGAGAAAAATATTACTAAACAAAAATCTCAAGACTAAATCTCCTTCTCTGAGCAATTGTATTAGTATAAAATAATATAACCACATTTTTTGAATTATACAATATACAGTTGAAGTCGGAAGTTTACATACACCTTAGCTAAATACATTTAAACTCAGTTTTTCACAATAACTGACATTTAATCCTAGTAAAAATTCCCTGTCTTAGGTCAGTTGGATCACCACTTTATTTTAAGAATGTGAAATGTCAGAATAATAGTAGAGAGAATGATTTATTTAAACTTTTATTTATTTCATCACATTCCCAGTGGGTCAGAAGTTTACATACACTCAATTAGTATTTGGTAGCATTGCCTTAATTTTTTTTAACTTGGGTCAAACGTTTCAGGTAGCCATCCATGAGCTTCCCACAATAAATTGGGTGAATTTTGGCCCATTCCTCCTGACAGAGCTGGTGTAACTGAGTCAGGTGTGTAGGCCTCCTTACTCGCACACACTTTTTCAGTTCTGCCCACAAATTTTCTATAGGATTGAGGTCAGGGCTTTGTGATGGCCACTCCAATACCTTGACATTGTTGTCCTTAAGCCATTTTGCCACAACTTTGGAAGTATGCTTGGGGTCATTGTCCATTTGAAAGACCCATTTGCGACCAAGCTTTAACTTCCTGACTGATGTCTGAGATGTTGCTTCAATATATCCACATAACTTTCCCTCATCATGATGCCATCTATTTTGTGAAGTGCACCAGTCCCTCCTGCAGCAAAGCACCCCCACAACATGATGCTGCCACCCCTGTGCTTCACGGTTGGGATGGTGTTCTTCGGCTTGCAAGCCCCCCCCCCCCCCCCCTTTCCTCCAAACATAACGATGGTCATTATGGGCAAACATCTTCTTCCTTGCTGATCGGTCTTTCAGGTTATGTCGATATAGGACTCGTTTTACTGTGGATATAGATACTTTTGTACCTGTTTCTTCCAGCATCTTCGCAAGGTCCTTTGCTGTTGTTCTGGGATTGATTTGTACTTTTCGCACAAAAGTATGTTCATCTCAGAATGCGTCTCCTTCCTGAGCGGTATGATGGCTGTATGGTCCATGGTGTTTATACTTGTGTACTATTGTTTGTACAGATGAATGTGGTACCTTCAGGCATTTGGAAATTGCTTCCAAGGACGAACCAGACTTGTGGAGGTCTACAATTCTTTTCTGAGGTCTTGGCTGATTTCTTTTGATTTTCCCATGATGTCAAGCAAAGAGGCACTGAGTTTGAAGCTAGGCCTTGAAATACATCCACAGGTACACCTCCAATTGACTCAAATGATGTCAATTAGCCTATCAGAAGCTTCTAAAGCCATGACATAATTTTCTTGAATTTTCAAGCTGTTTAAAGGCACAGTCAACTTACTGTATGTGAACTTCTGACCCACTGGAATTGTGATACAGTCAATTATAAGTGAAATAATCTGTCTGTAAACAATTGTTGGAATAATGACTTGTGTCATGCACAAAGTCAATGTCCTAACCGACTTGCAATAATTATAGTTTGTTAACCTGTTGAGGCTGGGGGCGCTGTTGTCACTATTTATGCTAATCGTGTAATTTTTTAAACGGCTTCCCACAAAATTCTTGATCGTACAATATGCATATTATTATTATTATTGGACAGAAAACAGTCTATAGTTTCTATAGGAGTTGAAATTTTGTCTCTAAGTGGAACAGAACCCATTCTACAGCAATTTCCCTGACATGGAGTCAGATTTCAGAAATGTTGGCCCCTGATCTGGAGTCAGTTAAAAGGCCACAGTTATTGCTATGAGTATACGGACACTGCTTACGTCTTCCCCTGGATGCCTTTACGTGATGACGATTTGAATGGGGTCGATTGCGCGTTCACAGGCACTATAAATTAAAAAACCCTGTAGCTAGTAAGTCTTTTGGAGCTGTGTTATGCGCGTGGAGGACACCGACCCGCACCTGTTCCAAGCATTAGTGTTGGGAGTAATCTTTCTCCGGTCATGTTAAGACTCGTTATAGGAGTTAAAAACATCATCAGGTGGTTAATTTAAAGCGTTTTATAGCAATTTATATCCGTTTAGTGCGATTTTGGGACATTTATTTCTGAAACGCTGTGAATCGCTGGGCACGCTTCCAGTTCATGCTGAACGCAGTTGGCATTTCCACATGGCAAGAGGACAGCTTTCCACCAAAAGACGATTAGACCCAAGAAAGGATCCTTTGCCCAAGATACTGATGAAAGAACAGCTCAAAGTAGGACATTTTTATTATGATAAATCGTGTTTCTGTCGAAAAATGTTAGTGGCTTAGGACGCCATGTTTTTTGACGTAGCTTCGCTTGGCGCAAATTGTATTGAAAAGTAAGGATAATTTAAAAAATGTAATTCCGCGATTGTATTAAGAATTAAATTGTCTATCAATCGATGTCCACCCTATATTTTTTAGTCACGTTTATGAGTATTTATGTATAAGAGTAGATCACTGTCTAATATGGCGCACGGACATTTTCTCACCAGCTGGGCTACATTTCACATTGTCTAACCATGATTTTGGTGGCTAAATATGCACATTTTCGAACAAACTGTATATGTATGTTGTAATGTGATGTTACAGGGGTGTCATCTGAAGAATTCTGAGAAGGTTAGTGAAAAAAATAATATATTTTGGCGATGTTGACGTTATCGCTCACTTTGGCTAGAATCAATGCTGGGCTGCTATGTGCTATGTGCTATGCTAATATAACGATTTATTGTGTGTTCGCTGTAAGACACTTAGAAAATCTGAAATATTGTCTGTATTCACAGGATCTGTGTCTTTCGATTAGTGTATGCTGTGTGTTTTTACGAAATGTTTGATGATTAGTAAGTAGGTAAACACGTTGCTCTATGTAGTTATTCTAGTCCATTTGTGACGGTGGGTGCAATTGTAACCTATGCCATCTACCTGAAATATGCACATTTTTCTAACAAAACCTATCCCATACCATAAATATGTTATCAGACTGTCATCTGATGAGTTTTTTTCTTGGTTAGGGGCTATAAATATCTTAGTTTAGCCAAATTGGTGATAGCTACTGGTGTTGGTGGACAAATAAAAGATGGTGGATTATGCTAATGTGTTTTTAGGTAATAGATTTACATCTTTATATATTGTGTCTTCCCTGTAAAACATTTTAGAAATCGGACATGTTGGCTGGATTCACAAGATCTGTGTCTTTCATTAGCTGTATTGGACTTTAATGTGTGAAAGTTAAATATTAAAAAAAAAAAAGTTTTTTTCAATTTCGCGGCTCTGCCTTTTCAGTGGGGGGGGGGGGAGAGTGCCGCTAGCGGCACCCTCAGCCTAGACAGGTTAACAAGAAATTTGTGGAGTGGTTGAAAAATGAGTTTTAATAACTCCAACCTAAGTGTATGTAAACTTCCGACTTCAACTGTAGATCAATATTTATTTTTGTACAGTTATTATTGCTCATCTTTATCAAGGGTGCCAATAATTTCAACCCCACTATACTTCATGACAAACTGGACCGAATGTGGGAAAAACACACTGGCTTCATTCTTAGCTCATGTTCATTTGGCACCAAACTGATAAAAAAAACAGAAACAAGGAGACTACCTGTAATTGTCTAATAAAATATGCAAATGTTAGTTTTCTGTTGCAAACACTTTCTGTTGTGTGCCCCTAATGAACATGACTCAGGAAATGTTGCAATGTGACTATAGGGAAAAAAAGCAGGGGCACTGCTGACTCCTACCGCACAGCTTTGCATTGCTTCTAACGTGATTATAACCAATGACAGTGCAGGACTAGTGACTTGTCCAGGGTGTGTACATCAAGCTGCCTCACACAACAGAAACAGAAGATATGCTCCTGCCCCATGGGCCATTATAGCTCAGACAAGGTTTACTTACTGTGCAAGGACAATACATTTTTTACAAATCCCATAGCAAATCCCATACATGCAGACAGCATACAGTGACATCAAAGTCATCAAAATTGCTCACTAAACACACACACACACACACACACACACACACACACACACACACACACACACACACACACACACACACACACACACACACACACACACACACACACACACACACACACACACACACATACACACACACTGATGCCCTCTGGACTGTACCGCTCAGACTAGCAAATGTCCTGTTCCACCCAGAGACCTCAGTGAGCAGAAGGACATAGACAGAAATCACATCCGTTAAGCAACTGCCCGAGAAATGAGAATGGAACAGAAGAAAATGCCATTTCATCATCGGCCCGCTGCCACAGGAGATATTCTCCCTGCGCCTCATCTTGAATAATTGCTGTGGTGACAATATCCCCAGCCCTGCAGCAGACACACACACCATCAGCTCACATCATTCCCAAAACACTGGGGGGTTGGCTGCCACACGCTTCTCTATATCTCCCATCTCAGCCCATTATTTCAGTAATGCCCATTCTCTTGGCTAGGAGTGGCTTCTTTAGGAGAGTCTTATGGTGCAGAAGCAATAGCATTCAATTGGTGGTGTCCTGATATAGCCCTTAATAATATCCTGTCCTCTTTCCTTGTCCCCTTTCCTTGTCTCTTAAAGCTGTTTCAAGCCCTTTTAGATTGGTGATCATGAAGTTAATAAAGACTTACAGGGATAATTGTAGACTTTTGGCTAGGCCATTAGCAAACATCTTTAAATGGAGGCTATCTAAGAATGAATGTAGAAGCTTATTGTTTTAATCAGAGCAATTCTTCACAATGAATTAATCCTTTCATCAAATGAATGAGGGTTTTAATGATTTGTTACCAGTGGTTTAGCCGAGGATACAAGTGGGAAAAACATGGTCCGTTGAGTGATAGCATAGCCTAACAGTGCCATCCTCCTTCAAGCAACTTTCTCCAGGAAAGAAACGGACTTTTCACTTAGTGAGGGAATTTGCACTCACATTTCTTGTCATAGAATTGTTTTAGAACAGGGCGTTCCTCTCCTCTCTCCCCCCTCTCTGGTTCAGCATGACAAGCCCTCGCTAGGCAGTTGCAGTTAATGGCAGCGGAATATGTGCAACAACATCACTGATTACCGAGCACAGGCGGACTGCGCAAAGGCCATCTGTCCCGGACTAGGAGAGAGCCATCAGTGATCAGCTGTTACATCCGACAGCTGAAGGACAAAGGGCCAATCGACACACTGGAGACCTCTGGGCCTCATTAACGTAAATAATATGTTAATATAACCAACTCAAAACATCTGAGACCTGGAGGACCTTTACTCACTGAAGCCCCTCAAATACCGTCTCTGAATACACTGTAACAAACCCACAACACATGTCAGAGAAGGGTGGGCAGATGTGTGTGTGTGTGTGTCTGTGTGTGTTGCCCACATGCGTGTGTCTGTGTGTGATTGCCCCGCTGTGATTGGTTGTCTAATGAACCCACTGCAGGTGTGCTATGGCCTTCTGGTGATTGGGCACTTTCTCCAGTCCTACTCAAAAATCCATGGATTGGGGATGCGGAGAGTTACTGGATGTGTCACAGAGCAATGTACACACTCAATAACCAAGCATATGCTTCATACACAAGCTTACCTAATAAACGTAAATGAAGATTCTCATGCAAGTAATAAGAAAAACATAATCAACATATCTTTTATAATGCTTTTAATCCTACCATTTTGGACCATTCCATTTAAACCCAATTTCTGATAGGTAATCATTTCCTCTTTAGGTTCATTATGTACTGTATGTTAATGCAGTCAGCATCAGGAGAGTTATAATGCAGTCAGCATCAGGAGAGTTAAAATGCAGGCAGCATCAGGAGAGTTATAATGCGGTCAGCATCAGGAGAGTTAAAATGCAGGCAGCATCAGGAGAGTTATAATGCGGTCAGCATCAGGAGAGTTATAATGCAGTCAGCATCAGGAGAGTTATAATGCAGTCAGCATCAGGAGAGTTATAATGCAGTCAGCATCAGGAGAG
This sequence comes from Salvelinus fontinalis, assembly GCF_029448725.1. Classification (NCBI taxonomy): domain Eukaryota; kingdom Metazoa; phylum Chordata; class Actinopteri; order Salmoniformes; family Salmonidae; genus Salvelinus; species Salvelinus fontinalis. Next base: position 39,386,604 of record NC_074695.1, read on the forward strand.
TTATAATGCAGTCAGCATCAGGAGAGTTATAATGCAGTCAGCATCAGGAGAGTTATAATGCAGTCAGCATCAGGAGAGTTATAATGCAGTCAGCATCAGGAGAGTAATAATGCAGTAGCTATCAGACATTTACAGTTCTTGCATTTTCAATAGAGCTGTTGAGGGCTATTTTTTGTGAGCCTCCATCTGGTTTATACCAGTTTAAAGTAAATGGCTATAAAACGCGCCATAAAATCTTGAAACCTAAAGAGGACAATATAAATGTCCTTTGCACAGGTCATTAAATTCATCAGCAACTATTTAGGCAAAAACATCCCAACTTCATCAATACCGGAACTAATTTGAGTCTGTGCTTTTTGAACAGAAGGAGCTTCTTCAATATACATTAGGTAGTACAATAAAATATACAAATGTCAGCTACATCATTGCTTTCATTCAGCGCCGGAAACTTTGGAGCCAATCAACCACAAAGAATGCCAGCAGACAACAGCTCCCCTAGAGTAGTGGAATTGAACATCCTCTTACATATTGACAGTGCTGGACTATTAATAATAAATAATCAAATATACATAGTGCTTTATCATACTCTCAAAGTTCAGATGGGAGTCATGGCCAAACCTGTGCCTGGTATCAACTGTGGCATTCTGCACCTAACTCTGATAAGACTGTGATAACGCCACGCTCGTTCCTAAGACCATAGGGCAGTTTAGTTAAATGCCAGATGGGCTGGCCAAATTGTTGTCCAGTGGGCCAGTCTAAATTGGGGGTTTTGCAAGAAAGTATTATTATTTGGCTAATAATGGTGGCATCTAGGAAAAAAATGGGCCGGTGTTGGGGCCTCAAGGGAAGGAATGGACAAGTGTGTTGGAAATGCCTTGGCCGATTTCTGGTCCCAGTTCATCCCGGCCTCATTCCGTCTGCTGCAGTCAATACCTATGTGGGAAATGCTGTGGGTACTACAGTGCTGAACTGACGAGCACCTGTTTTCACAGTGCCAGTTAAACATTAAAGGTCAACTAATGATGAGGTCATAAAAATGTGTAAAAATAACATGTTTCCTGATTTTGCATACATGTCTATAATTTACCAGTGTAAAAGACATGGATACGGATTTGAACTGTACAGTTACAAAAGCGTAGCATATTATGTAACTGTATTAACCTGTTGGGGATGGGGGCGCTGTTTAGACTATTTATGCTAATGTGGCTAATTTTTGAAACGGCTTCCCACAAAATCCTTGATCGTACAATATGCATATTATTATTATTATTGGATAGAAAACAGTCTATAGTTTCTATAGGAGTTGAAATTTTGTCTCTAAGTGGAACAGAGCCCATTCTACAGCAATTTCCCTGACATGGAGTCAGATTTGAGAAATGTTGGCCACTTTTCTGAAGTCAGTTAAAAGGGCACTGTCGTTGCTATGACTATACGGACACTTCTTACGTCTTCCCCTGGATGCCTTTACGTGATGACGATTCCAACGGGGTCGATTGCTCGTTCACAGGCCCTACAAATGAAAAAAACCTTTAGCTAGCAAGTCTTTTCTTGCTGCGTAACGCGCGTGGAAGACACCGACCCTCTCCTGTTCCAAGCGTTAGTTTAGCCTGTTATATTTCTCCGGTCATCTTTTCACTCGTTATAGGAGTTACAAACATCATAAAGTAGTTAATTTAAAGCGTTTTATAGCAATTTATATCCGTTTAGTGCGATTTTGGGACATTTATTTTTGCAACGATGTGAAAAGTTGGGCACGCTTTTCAGTTCATCCCGAACGCAGTTGACATTTCCACATGGCAAGAGGACAGCTTTCCACCAAAAGACGATTTCTCCCAAGAAAGGATCCTTTGCCCAAGATACTGATGGAAGAACAGCTCAAGGTAGGACATTTTTATTATGATAAATCGTGTTTCTGTCGAAACATTTTAGTGGCTTAGGACGCCATGTTTTTTGACGTAGCTTCGCTTGGCGCAAACTGTATTGAAAAGTAAGGATAAATTAAAAAATGTAATAACGCAATTGTATTAAGAATTAAATTGTCTATCAATCCCTGTCCACCCTATATTTTTTAGTCACGTTTATGAGTATTTATGTATAAGAGTAGATCACTGTCTAAGTGGCGCAAGGACAAATTCTGACCAGCTGAGTTACATTTCACATTGTCTAACCATGATTTTGGTGGCTAAATATAAACATTTTCGATCAAACTGTATATGCATGTTGTAATGTGATGTTACAGGAGTGTCATCGGAAGAATTCTGAGAAGGTTAGTGAAAAAATTAATATCTTTTGGCGATGTTGACTTTTATCGCTCACTTTGGCTAGAATCAATGCTGGGCTGCTAATTGCTATGTGCTAAGCTAATATAACGATTTATTGTGTTTTCGCTGTAAGACACTTAGAAAATCTGAAATATTGTCTGTATTCACAGGATCTGTGTCTTTCGATTCGTGTATGCTGTGTATTTTTACGAAATGTTTGATGATTAGTAGTTAGGTAAACACGTTGCTCATTGTAATTATTCTAGTCCATTTGTGATGGTGGGTGCAATTGTAAACTATGCCATCTACCTGAAATATGCACTTTTTTCTAACAAAACCTATCCCATACCATAAATATGTTATCAGACTGTCATCTAATGAGTTTTTTTGTTGGTTAGGGGCTATAAATATCTTAGTTTAGCCGAATTGGTGATGGCTACTGGTGTTGGTGGACAAATAAAAGATGGTGGATTATGCTAATGTGTTTTTAGGTAATAGATGTACATCTTTACATATTGTGTCTTCCCTGTAAAACATTTTAAAAATCGGAAATGTTGACTGGATTCACAAGATCTGTGTCTTTCATTAGCTGTATTGGACTTTAATGTGTGAAAGTTAAATATTTTAAAAATATATTTTTTTTTAATTTCGCGGCACTGGTTTTTCAGTGGGGGGGGGGGGGGGGGTGTGCCGCTAGCGCCACGCTGATCCTAGACAGGTTAAGTACTGTACGAGTAAAATCATTAAACACCATTTAACTTTTACTTGGTCACAATCCCGGATCCGGGAGCACCCTCATCAGTAAAAAAGCTGACTAGCATAGCCTAGCATAGCGCCACAAGTAAATACTAGCATCTAAATATCATGAAATCACAAGTCCAAGACACCAGATGAAAGATACACATCTTGTGAATCCAGCCATCATTTCTGATTTTTAAAATGTTTTACAGGGAAGACACAATATGTATTTCTATTATAGCTAACCACGATAGCAAAAGACACAACTTTTTTTTCCACCATTTTTTTTACTGCATAGGTAGCTATCACAAATTCGACCAAATAAAGATATAAATAGTCACTAACCAAGAAACAACTTCATCAGATGACAGTCTGATAACCTATTTATTGTATAGCATATGTTTTGTTCGAAAAATGTGCATATTTCAGGTATAAATCATAGTTTTACATTGCAGCCACCATCACAACTCTCACCAAAGCAACTAGAATAACTACAGAGAGCAACGTGAATTACCTAAATACTCATCATAAAACATTTATGAAAAATACACAGTGTGCAGCAAATGAAAGACAAAGATCTTGTGAATCCAGCCAATATTTCAGATTTCTTAAGTGTTTTACAGCGAAAACACAATATAGCATTATATTAGCTTACTACAATAGCCAACCACACAACAGCATTGATTCAAGCCAACAGTAGCGATAATGAATAAACCAGCAAAAGATATAAAATTATTCACTAACCTTCTTCAGATGACAGTCCTATAACATCAAATTACACAATACATATATGGTTTGTTCAAAAATTTGCATATTTAGCGGCACAAATCGTGGTTATACAATATGAATAGTAGCCAAAATGCAAACAAAATGTCGGGAGAAATCTTGGGAGAGGCACCTAATCTAATCAATAACTAATCATAAACTTGACTAAAAAATACAGGTTGGACAGCAAATGAAAGATACATTAGTTCTTAATGCAACCGCTGTGTTAGATTTTTTAAATTAACGTTACAACGACATACAGCGTGCGTTAAAGCGAGACCGCACCGAAATTAATGGCGGAATAATAGTTTAACATTTTTCAACAGAACAACAAATTAACATCATAAATAGTTCTTACTATTTGATGAGCTTCCATCAGAATCTTGTGCAAGTTGTCCTTTGTCCAGAAAAATCGTTGCTCGGTTGTAGATTGTCGTCTTCAACTTTGGAATTAGCAGCAAACATTAGCCATGTGGCGAAGACGTGTCCAACTCACTATAACGCAGCACAAATAAAATACCGAAAATCGCAATATACTGATATAAACTGATATAACTCGGTTTAAAATAACTACATTATGATGTTTTTAACACCTATATCGAATAAAATCAGAGCCGGATATATCTAACGCCTATAACGAGAGCTTTTCTGAATGCAATCCTGGAGGTCTGTCTTGCGTCATGACGAACGTTGAAAAGACTGCACACCCGGTTCCAAGAGCTTTTGTACGGCCTCAGATCTACCTAGACACCCCATTCCAATTCTCACTGCTTACTGACATCTAGGGGAAGGCGTATGCAGTGCATGTCGACCCATAGATTACATGCAAATTAATAAACTGACCCTGGAACAGAGTGCCCAATTTCAGATTTCTCACTTCCTGACAGGAAGTTTGCTGCAAAATGAGTTCTGTTTTACTCACAGATATAATTCAAACGGTTTTAGAAACTAGAGAGTGTTTTCTATCCAATAGTAATAATAATATGCATATTGTAGGAGTAAGAATTGAGTACGAGGCAGTTTAATTTGGGAACGAATTTCTACAAAGTCAAAACAGCGCCCCCCTATTGAGAAAAGTTTTTAAAGTACATTAGAGAACCTGAATTTACGATTGTAACAATGTTTTAAAAATACATTCCAGACATCACTGTTGCCCGTTAATGTGTGTCTCTAACTCATTCGATGCAAACATAGTCCCCTCAATAGGAAAGACTGCTGACATTTAAAACAGCCCTGACAAAAGACATTTCAAAAATTGCATTTGCAATTGAAGAGGATTCCAGAGCGGTGGAGAAAAACTATCTGACGTTTTGAAAGAGGCAGGATTTAAAAGCCTCATTCCAAATGACTTTTTCGATGGGGATGCATCCTTGTCTGGAATGTGTTAAAATATATTTCAAGATAACGATGAGCGCCAGCGTATAAAGATATGTACTTACTATTTATTCCATTGAGTATATACAGTTTATTATAAACTGGGTAGTTCAAGCCCTGAATACTGATTGGCTGAAATCCGTGGTATATCAGACAGTATACCATGAGTACATTTATTTTTACTGTTTTAATTATGTTGATGACCAGTTTATAATAGCAATAACGCTCCTCTGGGGTTTGTGGTATATGGCCAGCTAACGTCTGTGTCCAGGCACTCCACCTTGCATCGTCCTTATGAATAGCTTTTAGCCGTAGTATATTGGCCATATACCACACCCCCTCGTGTCTTATTGCTTAATTATACACCTATACAGGGATGGCAGATGCTGTTACTTATAAATGTGTACACAGGTGCACAAAAGAACAAGATAGACATCTCCACTCTTCTAGTCAATGTTTATGCTGTAGACTCTCCCCTGGATGTGTTGCTTTTCACAGAATGAAGCCCTACTGTGAATAGTGGTGCTCTGTACTCACATAGAAATCACACTTACTCAGAGAGCAACAATCTCAGTGAAACAGCATGTTAGCCAACGCTACTGGACACCAATATTGGTGTGTGCGTGTCTGTACATGAGTGTGTGTGTGTGTGCGTGCATGTGTGTGTGTGCATGCGTATGTGTGAGTGCGTGTGTGCATGCGTATGTGTGCTTTAGAGTATGAAAGGTAAGAAGACGTCAAACAAGCTGCACAGTCAGTCAAGAAACAACCAAATAAAACCTCTTTCAACCAATCACCCTCATCCCTCTGATGTATCTGTCAGGTTAATTAAAGTATAGCAGCTAATGCTAAAACCGTTAGCAATTACAATTACTTTTTTCACTACATTTCCTATAGCCTGTTGCTGCCTACGCTTCATGTTTCACTAAGCACAGCGGGTTCAGCTATCATTAGAATGATGTTAAATAACCAATGAACAATGAAAAGAAAGCCTTTTCGTAAGCAGAATAGCAGCTCTATAGTATTAGCATTAGCATCCACCATTGATCCTCTACAGAGACACCCACTCCTCTACACTAAATTATTTAATAGGCCTGTTCTGCTTTGATCACCTTCTAGAAAGATTAAAATGTCTTTGCACTGTTTCTTTATTTATCTTCAAGATATGCTCTACTCCGTTGCTCAAGATGACTAATTGCCGTGGCAACATGTACAAGTATTTAATGAGTTCCGATTCACATTAAGAAATAGTTGGCAAGATATTTTTTCAAAGCAGGCTGGCTATGAATCACAAGGAAGTCCATCGTCACAGCCTATCAGAGTAAAGGCTCGAACAACTGAGATGGTGTCACACGGTCAAGTGAATATTTATTCAGTCCGCATTTATTCAGGGGGTTTCGTCAAAAATGCCATGCTTGAAAACACTTGAAAAGCTACAATCAAGGCAGACATACAAGCACACAGAACAATGCAATCCTGTGTGCTCTGTCACCGAAGTTCTGAGAAACGTTTCTGACCAAAAATTTGACAAGAAGCTTAGGTACAATCGTGTGTGCGAGAGTTCTATATATTTTTGTTTTATTGTACCCCAGAGAACCTCCAGCAGGTTATTCAGAGAGCAGGCGAGGCAGAGTATAGTGAACCAGGGCAAGGTGCCCGTGAATGCTCTTCCAGCTACTAAACAGCCAGGCAGCCGACCCAAATTAGTCCAATGACGTCTTGAGGGAGGCAACCCCCCCTGGGTGTGTGAGTGTGTGTGCGTGTGCGTGCATGTGCATGTGTCTGCGTCCGTGCACATGTTTGTGCATATCTACATACAGATCTTAACACATATTAGGTTGGGTAGGCGCCCCCCCTTGGGTTGTGCCGTGGCGGAGATCTTTGTGGGCTATACTCGGCCTTGTCTCAGGATGGTAAGTTGGTGGTTGAAGATATCCCTCTAGTGGTATGTGGTCTGTGCTTTGGCAAAGTGGGTGGGGTTATATCCTGTCTGTTTGGCCCTGTCTGGGGGTATCATCGGATGGGGCCACAGTGTCTCCTGACCCCTCCTGTCTCAGCCTCCAGTATTTATGTTGCAGTAGTTTATGTGTCGGGGGGCTAGGATCAGTCTGTTATATCTGGAGTATTTCTCCTGTCTTATCCGGTGTCCTGTGTGAATTTAAGTATGCTCTCTCTAATTCTCTCTTTCTCTCTTTCTTTCTTTCTCTCTCTCGGAGTACCTGATCCCTAGGACCATGCCTCAGGACTACCAGGCATGATGACTCCTTGCTGTCCCCAGTCCACCTGGCCGTGCTGCTGCTCCAGTTTCAACTGTTCTGCCTGCGGCTATGGAACCCTGACCTGTTCACCGGACGTGCTACCTGTCCCAGACCTAATGTTTTCAACTCTCTAGAGACAGCAGGAGCGGTAGAGATACTCTCAATGATCGGCTATGAAAAGCCAACTGACATTTACTCCTGAGGTGCTGACTTGTTGCACCCTCGACAACCACTGTGATTATTATTATTTGACCATGCTGGTCATTTATGAACATTTGAACATCTTGGCCATGTTCTGTTATAATCTCCACCCGGCACAGCCAGAAGAGGACTGGCCACCCCTCATAGCCTGGTTCCTCTCTAGGTTTCTTCCTAGGTTTTGGCCTTTCTAGGGAGCTTTTCCTAGCCACCGTGCTTCTACACCTGCATTGCTTGCTGTTTGGGGTTATAGGCTGGGTTTCTGTACAGTACTTTGATATATCAGCTGATGTAAGAAGGGCTATGTAAATACATTTGATTTGATTAGGTCCTTATGATTCCAGGTTCATTATATGTATCACTACACCGTGTGAGTTCGATATAGAATATCCACATTTGTATGATACTGTATGTGTATGGAATTGGAGGACCCGTGCAAAGGTGGCAGTGTGCAGTAGTGAATCCCCAGGCGCTAGCCGGCTAGCAGGGTCGTCACAGTGAACCAACAGTCTTCCCGACACACTTCCTCCCCCTCTGCGATAACTAGTGATGAATTAAACCCCCTTTTTACACAACTCACCAACCAATGTTCATAACTCAGGCTAGGAAGAGAGGATTATAGGAAGAGGGGAGGAGAACAAGAGAGGGCAAGGGAAGAGTTAAGACACAGAGACACCAGTCCACGTACACAATACTATCGCCCCTTCAACAGTAATACTCAATCAAATTAACTAAAACCCTTTAATTGTACTGCACATGGAGACGTTTTTAACTGCTATACAAGATTATAACAGAAATTCCGAAAGGTATTGTTTAATTGTGAGTAAAATCCCCAGTAATCATATTTCTGTTTAATAAATGAGCATGCTTGTGGTCTCTCAGCTGAGCAGTGAAGAGACATTCCCATTCAAGTCAATTGGAGTCCATTTCTATGGTGAGGGCTCTATGAGGGAGGGTGACATCAACATTTAAACTCGCCCGGCGGAATGCTTGTTGTCACTTTCAGAGGCACCTTTCTCACACACACACATACACACACCACAGGCACAGTCACACACTCACAAACACACACGCATGTATTCCTTTCCCTCCCCCACACACATATCCACCTCACACACACACACACACACACACACACACACACACACACACACACACACACACACACACACACACACACACACACACACACACACACACACACACACACACACACACACACACACACACACACACACACACACACACACACACACGAGCTGACAGAAATAACTGAATAACAAAGTGACAGCAGAGTCCATTCAAAACAATGCTGACACACGACCAAAGCATTCCAGGCTGGCGCAGCGGAGTCTGTGTCAACGGGTGTGTGCCTCGCCACTGCCAGAATGTACACACACACACACACACACACACACACACACACACACACACACGGTGAGTGATACAGAACATGTAGAGTCAATAAACTTTGAAAAAAACTTCAGGCAATGAAAAATAAAGACTTGTTCCATTGAAACGCCAAAATAGTAATTCAGGACAATGAAGACACATTTTTCACCATGTATCAGACTTTGTCTTTCAGTTCACTAAGATTTGGGGAACTGGCTGTGACTGAGAGTGGAAAGTCTGACCTACAGAACACTGCCAATAGCATGATGGAACATATTCTTTCAGGGAGAGTTCATTGCTACTGTAGCTTCCAGGCAAGGAAACAGCAGGAGTGTGTGCGTGTGCGTGTGCGTGTGCGTGTGTGTTCGAGGGGTGGATGGGACATAGCAACGCATCCACATGCTCTCAACCCAGCCACACCGTAAACAAAGCCAAGATAGGGCAAACACACACACACATTCTGCAGCATGGGCAGCCATTCAAACAGTACTTGGAAACAGTAACCCTCAGCAACCCTCACAACCCCCCCCCTCACACCAGAGTGAGAGATCCATTGCCCAGCTTGGGGAATGTATTGAACCAGCTAGACTGCCAGCAGAGAAAGTAGAGAGTATGAGTATGGAAGGGAGGGTACTCACTTGCCACTCTCCCCCCACCCTTCTCTCCACCACTACCCCTCCAAAGTGCACCACTCCTGCTCTCCAGGGTTCAAATGGAGGGGTTAATTATTTAACAGTGAGGGAGGTGTGAGTGGACATCAAACAGTGGATTGACCCCCGCTCCTCTCTCTGGTCCATCCCATTTGTAGCCAACTGTCACCCTTTCCTTCTCCCCCCCAAACACCAATATTACACACACATACTATAAATCCTCAAAGGCACAGACACTCTCTCTTAAACTGCGAGTCAAGGCTTTTTCACCCATATAAGCACACACACACACAAACACACACACGTGAAGCAGCGTACACATGAGACAATTACACGCACACTCATTCTCTTCCCTCTCTCACACACTCTCTCTCGGTCCTTCTCTGTTACCATGGTGGTGGTGGTGGCGGATGTGTTGTTGGTGGTGGTTCTCTATTGGGGGGTCACGCTCCCGGTCGGCGGCCCCCAGCTCGGCCAGCCTGCGGCTGGTGGCCGTCAGCTCAGAGCGCAGGTTGGTCACCTCCTGGCTGGCCGACTGGACTGCCCCTTCGATCCTCTGGGCCAGCTGCTTGTCGTCATCCATCATTTTCAGGATTTTGGCCTGAGGAGGGAATCCAAACAGGAGGGTGTCATGCTGTTGTCAAGTTGACCATGTCCAGGAACAAAATGAAACTGTATCGTGTCTTCGGTTGTATTCCTCCGCACTGCTCTACTAGACTATTTTCTTAAGAAAAAACTGCGAGTAAAATCCTTCAGAAGCAGTGTGTCCTTTTCCTCAAATTAGCTAAGGGGAAATGTTCTGTGAAACTGTTATCCTCTGTGGTGCATGTGCGAGTGTGACTGTGTGTGTGTGTGTGAGAGAGAGTTCTTTAACAGAATGAGATAGAGAGTGTGTGTGAGAGAGAGAGAGTGGAAGAGCGAGTGAGAGAGGAACAGAGAGGAAGAGAGGGAGAGAGAGAGAGAGAGAGAGAGAGAGAGAGAGAGGAACAGAGAGAGTGTGTCTGTGAGAGAGAGAGAGCAGGCACTCCCTCTGTGAAATGTGCTCCCTGCAGCTGACTGCTGAAAGGACACAGAGCACTGGGAGATGACAAGCACCTTTTTAAATGGACTGTACCAAGTCCAGGGAAACCATGGGGGGGGGGGGGGGGGGGGGGGGGGGGGGGGGTTAGTGCTGCTGCATGGACTTTTGGTGTCAGCCGCATGGACTTTTCCCTTACGAGGTTTTAGCTCGTTGTCTATGACAGTAAGGAAAAGCAGAACTCACATCTGCTAAGGCCTAAATCCTTGTGAGAGAATCTGGTGAGAGAATAATTTCTTGAAGAAGGAAAAATAAATATGGGGGGACAACAAAGAGCGTTGCATAGTCACCACTTCCCAAATGAATTCTCCTTACTCAGGCTGAGGCTTTGTCTGGTGTAGCTTGCAGCTGGCTTTTGTCCTGCAGTGTTAATGTGTCAGTGTCACAGTCCTCTGGATCTCATGTGTTAGTGGCTGAGTGAGCAAGACTAGAAGCGTATTAATTGGGGCAATATATAGAATGTGTTAGATAGAAATGTACTGTGTAAATCTGACATTATTATTTTCTAATAAATAATAACTTTAAAAAAAATTAAGTTACATGAAATATTGATCTCTAAAGGACAGAGAAACATGCACTGTACTGTATGTTACGATACATTTCTATAAGAAAGATCCATAAGAATGTTTTCCTGGAGAAGCCTCTGCTCTCTCGCTTTCCCCCACTTCCTTATATTCTTCTCTTCGCCTCTCTGCACTTCTACCCCTAATTTCTTCCGTTCATTTAAGCGAGGAATAAAATACTACAAATACAGGAAACAGCTGCAATGACTAACACCTGCTTTGAGATCTGAGGGTAATTGATCATGTTGAAAAGCATTTTTCCCTTCCAATGCAACAGAGTTCATAGATACAGTACAGTACATCATACAGTTGATCAACATATCTGCAGCAATTGTATCAAAAGAAGTTGTGTTTTACAGATTGCAGCTTCAAACTTTCAATTTCAGTCACAACTGTAACTTAAGATATTTTGATTTATTTGCTTTCAAATGCTAAATGTTTCACATACATCTAAAGCATTTTGAAAGGCAAGCAGACAGATAGAAATTGGTTCAATTTCAAGTGTTAAACAGACTTGTTGTTGAGAAAACTCATTCACAATGGTTTTGATATGAAATTGAGGATTAAAAAGAGTGATAGGACAGCAAACAGTAGAGATCAACTCAAACCGAAAAAAAATATAAATGGTTACATGTTTACTTTCACTGTATTTTGGAAGAAGTTAAATGACCAAGCTTGACTGGCAGGATAAAGCTGTCAGGCTGGCTGTGTAATGAAAATCCCCAGCAAATACAGTGGCAAAGTGGTTTCCTTTATACGGTACAAACATGCCACACACACACACACACACACACACACACACACACACACACACACACACACACACACACACACACACACACACACACACACACACACACACACACACACACACACACACACACACAGACTTACATAAACACACGTTCTTACAAACACATTGAACACACACACACATTCAAGGTCATGGTCAGTTTAAATGGTTTCCTTCTTTTTTCATCAACGCTACATTTCCTCTCTGTTTGAGTAGTACCTCGGCCACCTGAACACACTACACAGTGTGTGTGTGTGTGTGTGTGTGTGTGTGTGTGTGTGTGTGTGTGTGTGTGTGTGTGTGTGTGTGTGTGTGTGTGTGTGTGTGTGTGTGTGTGTGTGTGTGTGTGTGTGTGTGTGTGTGTGTGTGTGTGTGCGTGCGTGCGTGTGTGTCCACTGCAGAGTGTTACCACAGCAGGCCACCTCCTCACCAACAACACATCATGTGTCACATTTTCCCCAAGTTTGCAATTGCACACTCCACGTCATGGATATAAAGGCATCCCAGCTAGCATATTTGGTTCCCTGGATGTTCTGGAACGTTGAGTGGGGAATTATATGGCATTTGACAAATAAGAGATTATCTGCTTCCAATCCACACATAAGTAGGAAATTGCTTGAATGGGCTGTCATAGTAGCCAATTTCCCACAACAAGCTACAGTATTCATATAGTAGTCAAATAAAACACAGTGACACCGCAATAACGTCCATTGGTTACTGTCTACTGGGATTCATAATGTCAACTTTGACACTTTTCCGGCTGTGTCATAAGTGGAACTCATCCAATGTGTAGAAGTACAACAGCTGTGGTATCAATATCATACAGTTAAAGTCGGAAATTTACATACACTTTGGTTGGAATCATTAAAACTCGTTTTTCAACCTCTCCACAAATTTCTTGTTAACAAACTATAGTTTTGGCAAGTCGGTTAGGACATATATTTTGTGCATGACACAATTCAATTTACCAACAATTGTTTACAGACAGATTAATTAATTTATAATTCACTGTATCATAATTCCAGTGGGTCAGAAGTTTACATACACTAAGTTGACTGTGATTTTAAACAGCTTGGAAAATTCCAGAAAATTATGTCATGGCTTTAGAAGCTTCTGATTGACATCATTTGCTAGTTGACATCATTTGAGTCAATTGGAGGTGTACGTGTGGATATATTTCAAGGTCTACCTTCAAACTTAGTGCCTCTTTGCTTGACATCATGGGAAAATTAAAAGAAATCAGCCAAGACCTCAGAAAAAAATGGAAACATCCACCAGTCTGGTTCATCCTTGGGAGCAATTTCCAAAAGGCCTGAAGGTACCACGTTCATATGTACAAACAATAGCACGCAAGTATAAACACCATGGAACAACACAGCCGTCATACCGCTCAGGAAGTAGACGCGTTCTGTCTCTTAGAGATGAACGTACTTTGGTGCGAAAAGTGCAAATCAATCCCAGAACATCAGTAAAGGACCGTGTGAAGATGCTGGAGGAAACAGGTACAAAAGTATCCATATCCACAGTAAAACAAGTCCTATATCGACATAACCTGAAAGGCCGCTCAGCAAGGAAGAAGCCACTGCTCCAAAACCGTCATAAAAAGCCAGACTATGGTTTGCAACAGCACATGGGGACAAAGATCGTACTTTTTGGAGAAATGTCCTCTGGTCTGATGAAACAATAATATAACTGTTTGGCCATAATGACCATCGTTATGTTTGGAGGAAAAAGGGGGATGCTTGCAAGCCGAAGAGCACCATCCCAACCGTGAAGCACGGGGGTGGCATCATCGTGTTGGGGAGGATGCTTTGCTGCCGGAGGGACTGGTGCACTTCACAAAATAGATAGCATCATGATGCGGGAAAGCTATGTGGATATATGGAAGCAACATCTCAAGACATCAGTCAGGAAGTTAAAGCTTGGTCGCAAATGGGTCTTCCAAATGGACAATGACCCCAAGCAAACTTCCAAAGTTGTGGCAAAATGGCTTAAGGACAACAAAGTCAAGCTATTGAAGTGGCCATCACAAAGCCATGACCTCAATCCTATAGAAAATTTGTGGGCAGAACTGAAAAAGCGCGTGCGAGCAAGGAGGCCTACAAACCTGATTCAGTTACACCAGCTCTGTCAGGAGGAATGGGCCAAAATTCACCCAAGTTATTGTGGGAAGCTTGTGGAAGGCTACCTGAAACATTTGACCCAAGATAAACAATTTAAAGGCAATGCTACCAAATACTAATTGAGTGTATGTAAACTTCTGACCCACTGGGAATGTGATTAAATAAATAAAAGCTGAAATAAATCATTCTCTCTACTATTATTCTGACGTTTCACATTCTTAAAATAAAGTGGTGATCCTAACTGACCTAAGACAGGGAATTTTGTACGATGATTAAATGTCAGGAATTGTGAAAAACTGAGTTTAAATATATTTGGCTAAGGTGTATGTAAACTTCCGACTTCAACTGTATACCCTGTGAACATCTGCCTTTTGGCATGTGTCCCGTGTTGTGGTCCCGTGTGGCTCAGTTGGTAGAGCATGGCGCTTGCAACGCCAGGGTTGTGGGTTCAATTCCCACGGGGGGACCAGGGTTCAATTCCCACGGGGGGACCAGGATGAATATGTATGAACTTTCAAATTTTTAAGTCGCTCTGGATAAGAGCGTCTGCTAAATGACTTAAATGTAAATGTAAAATGTGTGATACAGTATGTTATTATAGAGTGACAACGTTACACCCCACAGATTGACCCCATATAAACTACAACAACAGACACGGACAGTTACAGTCACAGCCCGACTGCTCATCCATCTGTCCAATAAGACACACCTAGACACCCTCCTGCTCTGTAAATTAACATACCTCCGGGCGTTATTTATAGATGACCCCCTCAGCCACGTATGACACATTACTCATTATTGAGAGAGACCGAGAAAGAAAGAGAGACGGGGGGAGAGAGAGTAAAGAGAGAGAAAAAATTTGAGGGAGAGGGGGGAGGGAGAGAGATTAGAGAGAGAGAGAGAGAGAGAGAGAGAGAACATTTGAGAGAGAAAGAGATAGCAGAGAGGGAGAGAGAGGAGAGAGAGAGAACATTTTAGAGAGAAAGAGAGAGGGGAGGGAGAGGGAGTAGAGCGAGAGAGAGAAAACATTTCATAGAGAAAGAGAGAGGGGGAGGGAGAGGGAGAGGGATATACTGAGAGGTTAATAAACAATAACCCGACCCAGATGAGTCCGTCCTCATTAATTAGGCTGAAATTCATCTCACGTCCGGTTGGTGTCATGGAGCCTTGGACCCTTCTGGGTAATCAACGTGAGAGAGGGGGTAGGAAGTGGGGAAATGCACTCGACCCCTGAACCCAATGCAGAACAGACATCCCCTGGGTGGGATCTGAATTGGTCTGGTTGGGGACACTGGAGCAGAGCTGGACACAGCGGCCGAATAGGATCAGTAACTGGGCGGCGTGCGGGGGTTGTCATTAGCACATGAATAGAGCTAAGGAGGTATAAGTGCAGTGCAGTGGAGTGGAGGTTGGAACGAAGGCTGCCTCTGTCCTGTCCTGCTAGTCTTGTCAGACGTACAGACAATGTGGGCAGTGGACCACAGCTCTGACTCACCAAAGATGAACATTGTTCAGAAGACACCTATAACCTTATAGCTGAGACACTGGCTCCATTTAATTATTATTATTATATGGAAGACACGTACATATGTTTCTGTGTCCTGCAAAACTGTTATGGGGTTTAAGCATGGAGAGCCAAGGTCCAGCCTGGTCCAACATCAGATAGCCCAACTTACAGTAGCAAAGCTATCCTGAGTTACGGTTGGGCATTCACATGTGGAAATGTGGTTTTGATTAAAAAACAAATACTTGCCATGTTTACTTTTTAGGACAAGCCTCGGCAATGCTTGTTTAGCAGTGGACATGCTTCCAAGCACATACAGTGAGTGGACTGTGGCAATCCCTCATTTAGAGACTACCTTTGAAGGAAGAAAACTAAGCCGTCCAGCAAGCTGTAATGGTGAAATTGTGTTTCTACTCAAGACTGGGTAGTCTGGGCATTACAGTCAAGGTCGAGGCTGAGGAGAGAATTCAACCTGAATGTAAAGATATGCACAGGCCACTGATTTCTCACACGTACAGTTCAGGGATATTCAACACCTCTGCAATGCAGCCTCTGCCTGAACTGCCAAAAATTCCCCTGCACTTTAATCTTATCTGAAAATTCAAGTTACTGCTTTTGAAAAAAAAATACCACACAGCCATTGCTTGTGACATGAAATATATCTATATTCAAAGCGGAGCAATTGCCATCGGACTCCAGAGGAGGAAATTGTGGACAAATTGCAGTTTGCACTATTTACATTTTTTTGGTCGCTGAATGTTGTCTTCTCTGCTGTCATCTTATCTTAGGAAAAATAAGGCCAGGTGAAGTGTTTTCTGCAAACTCACAGCGACACAAAAAAAGAGAATGAGAGAGAGCGGGAGCGGGAGCGGGAGAGAGAGAGAGACTTTAAGAACAGGAAAGAGGTTTTCTACCACCTTTTTTAATGTACAGTGCATTCAGAAAGTATTCAGAACCCTTGACTTTTTCCACATTTTGTTACGTTACAGCCTTATCCTAAAATGGATTAAATAAAAATCAATCCTGATCAATCTACACATAAAACCCCATAATGACAAAGTGAAAGCAGGTTATTTTCACTTATTCAGACCCTTTGCTATGAGACATCGAAATTGAGCTCAGGCGCATCCTTTTTCGATTGAACATCCTTGAGATGTTTCTACAACTCGATTGGAGTCCACCTGTGGTAAATTCAATTGATTGGGCATGATTTAGAAAGGCACACGCCTGTCTATATAACGTCCCAGAGTTGACAGTGCATGTCAGTGCAAAAACCAAGCCATGAGGTCGAAGGAATTGTTCGTAGAGCTCCGAGACAGTATTGTGTTGAGGCACAGATCTAGGGAAGGGTACCAAGAGGGTTCCTGCAGCATTGAAGGTCCCCCAAAACACAGTGGCCTCCATCGTTCTTGAATGGAAGAAGTTTGGAACCACTAAGACTCTTCCTAGAGCTGTCCGTCTGGCCAAACTGAACAATCGGGGGAGAATGGCCTTGGTCACTGTGGTGACCAAGAACCCGATGGTCACTCTGACAGAGCTCCAGAGTTCCTCTGTGGGAGAACCTTCCAGAAGGACAACCATCTCTGCAGTACTCCACCAATCAGGATGACCAGACGGAAGCCACTCCTCAGTAAAAGACACGTCTGCCCGCTTGGAGTTTGTGAAAAGGCACCCAAAGGACTCTCAGACCATGAGTAACAAGATTCTCTGGTCTGATGAAACCAAGATTGAACTCTTTGGCCTGAATGCCAAGCATCACATCCGAAGGAAACCTGGCACCATCCCTACAATGAAGCATGGTGGTGGCAGCATCATGCTGTAGGGATGTTTTTCAGCGGCAGAGACTGGGAGGCTTGTCAGGATTAAGGGAAAGATGAACGGAGCAAAGCACAGAGAGATCCTTGATGAAAACCTGCTTCAGAGCGCTCAGGACCTCAGACTAGAGCGAAGGTTCACCTTCGAATAGGACAACAATCCTTAGCACACAGCAAAGACAACGCAGGTGTGGCTTTGGGACAAGTCTCGGAATGTCCTTGAGTGGCCCAACCAGAGCCCAGACTTGAACCCTATCGAACATCTCTGAGAGACCTGAAAGAGGTCTGAAAATAGATGTGCAGTGATGCTCCCCATTCAACCTGACAGAGCTTGAGAGGATCTGCAGAGAAGAATGGGAGAAACTCCCCAAATACAGGTGTGCCAAGCTTTGTAGCGTCATACCCAATAAGACTTGAGGCTGTAATCTCTGCCAAAGGTGCTTCAACAAAGTACTGAGTAAAGGGTCTGAATATTTATGTAAATGTGATATTTCTGGTATTATTTTATTTATTTTTGCAAAAATGTAACAAAAAACTGTTTTTGCTTTGTCATGTGTGTAATTTGATTAGGGGAAAAATACATTTAATAGGTTTTAGAATAAGGCTGTAACGTAACAAAATGTGGAAAAAGTCAAGGGGTCTGAATACTTTCCGAATGCACTGTATGTGGGCCTCTGGCAGTCTCTATGGGGGTGCCAATTCTTGGACCGACTCTCTTCTCTGTATACATCAATGATGTCGCTCTTGCTGCTGGTGAGTCTCTGATCCACCTCTACGCAGACGACACTATTCTGTATACTTCTGGCCCTTCTTTTGACACTGTGTTAACAACCCTCCAGGCGAGCTTCAATGCCATACAACTCTCCTTCCGTGGCCTCCAATTGCTCTTAAATACAAGTAAAACTAAATGCATGCTCTTCAACCGATCGCTGCCTGCACCTGCCCGCCTGTCCAACACCACTACTCTAGACCGCTTTGACTTAGAATATGTGGACAACTACAAATACCTAGGTGTCTGGTTAGACTGTAAACTCTCCTTCCAGACTCACATCAAACATCTCCAATCCAAAGTTAAATCTAGAATTGGCTTCCTATTCCGCAACAAAGCATCCTTCACTCATGCTGCCAAACATACCCTTGTAAAACTGACCATCCTACCAATCCTCGACTTCGGTGATGTCATTTACAAAATAGCCTCCAATACCCTACTCAATAAATTGGATGCAGTCTATCACAGTGCCATCCGTTTTGTCACCAAAGCCCCATACACTACCCACCACTGCGACCTGTACACTCTCGTTGGCTGGCCCTCGCTTCATACTCGTCGCCAAACCCACTGGCTCCAGGTCATCTACAAGACCCTGCTAGGTAAAGTCCCCCCTTATCTCAGCTCGTTGGTCACCATAGCAGCGCCTACCTGTAGCACGCGCTCCAGCAGGTATATCTCTCTGGTCACCCCCAAAACCAATTCTTCCTTTGGCCGCCTCTCCTTCCAGTTCTCTGCTGCCAATGACTGGAACGAACTACAAAAATCTCTGAAACTGGAAACACTTATCTCCCTCACTAGCTTTAAGCACCAGCTGTCAGAGCAGCTCATAGATTACTGCACCTGTACATAGCCCATCTATAATTTAGCCCAAACAACTACCTCTTTACCTACTGTATTCATTTATTTATTTTTGCTCCTTTGCACCCCATTATTTCTATCTCTACTTTGCACTTTCTTCCACTGCAAACCAACCATTCCAGTGTTTTTTTTACTTGCTATATTGTATTTACTTTGCCACCATGGCCTTTTTATATTTTTATTTATTTTGATATATATTTTGTTTGCCTTCACCTCCCTTATCTCACCTCACTTGCTCACATTGTATATAGACTTATTTTTCACTGTATTATTGATTGTATGTTTGTTCTACTCCATGTGTAACCATGTGTTGTTGTATGTGTCGAACTGCTTTGCTTTATCTTGGCCAGGTCGCAATTGTAAATGAGAACGTGTTCTCAATTTGCCTACCTGGTTAAATAAAAGGTGAAATAAAATAAATAAATGTATTCATAATGCTTGTCCTCTGCCATGTTGATTATATAAAATAAAATTGACTTAAATACAGAATTACCATGAAAATGGTGTGTTATTTTCATTTCATTATTAATTAACGTTCAGCTGGTTTTGCTTCCTGGCATTTAATCTACATATTCAGCATTTAATTACTAATGATAAAGAAAAATCAACAACAGCATGCTCAGTTGTTCATGGCTCTATATTTACAAATATGAAAAATTTACAAAATGCAGCCTAACGAGCTTAACTTGGTGTGCGTAAGCAATTATGCTTCAATACTGTTGAAATAAATAGGTAGCATTGAGGGCCATAGATAAATAGGCAGTATTAGTAAATCCCTCATAAGTCTTATTGAAATGGAAAATGTTAATTGTTTTGGAAAAAGAATGAAACAGATGATAAAAATAAATGATCTAATCTTCAAAGTTTTAATAAGCAGGGGCTAACTCTCTCAAATCTGTCAATTGAAATTAGCAACTTTCACATTCACTGGTTTGCACCGTTAAATGTGGGGCCTAAATGCAGCTAATTTAAGTCAATTTTGCTCAATTCAATTGGCTGTTAGTAGCAGTGTTGGGGAGTAGTGTACTACATGTAGTTCAACTAGTAATTTAACTACATATTGTAGTTTGGTGATGGTTGAACTAAATTCAAATCTTGGTAGTGTTTTCAGTAGTTAATTACTTTTTTTTGCCATGTAGCGGTGTAGCTGGAACTACAAACTACAATTTTTTGGCTAGTATAAAATTTTCAAAGCAGTCTGATCAGATACAAAATGTAACGGCTCTCTTTCGGTGAGTGAGTTGACCAAGGCGCAGCGGGTGAGGAATACATAATGTTTTAATGACAAGACGGAAAAACACGAAACGAAATACACTTGAATGATTTACAAAATAACAAAACGAACTAGACAGACCTAAACTATGAACTTACATGAAACGAGGAACACAATAAACAGGAACGACCGAACTAGACGAGACAGTACCGTGTGGTGCAAAATTCACAGACACAGCGACAATCACCCACAAACAAACAGTGAGAACCTCCTACCTTAATATGACTCTCAATTAGAGGAAAACGCAAAACACCTGCCTCTAATTAAGAGCCATACCAGGCAACCCAAAACCAACATAGAAACGGAAAACATAGACTGCCCACCCAAAACTGAAAACAGGTCAGGAACGTGACACAAAAGTAGAAATGCTTGTATCAAATGTCAATTACCACCTGATCAATGACATCTGAAGCTTTGTTTGATCACATGCTTTTTCTTAATGTGTGTTGCAAAATGTAAGATCCCACTGATTTTCAATGTGGAAATTTGGGTAATATTTGGTTGAGACATTAATCAATGAGGTTTCAACCTATATTCACTCACTCAAAAACAACCAGAAGTTTGTTGAAATACCAATGTGTTATCACTGCACTTTCAACCATTTAAAAGCACAACAAAGTTAAAATGGGAATACGTTGTGAGACATTTTGTATTTATACAACATTTGTGTATGTTATCACTGTGCTAATAGCACAACCAAATTACCTTGATTGCAGTTGAGATTAGGCTACATTAAAAGTACATAGTACAGTGCCAGAAAGTATTCACACCCCTTGACTTTTTCCACATTTTGTTTTGTTACAGCCTGAATGTATTACATTGAGATTTTGTGTCACTGATCTACACACAATACCCCATAATGTCAAAGTGTAATTATGTTTTTCTAAGTTACATTTTTTTAATTAAAAATTAAAAGCTGAAATGTCTTCAGTCAATAAGTATTCAACCCCTTTGTTATGGCCTGAATAAGTTCAGTAGTAGAAAGTGCTTAACAAGTCACATAATAAGTTGCATGGACTCACTCTGTGTGCAATAATAGTGTTTAACATGATTTTTGAATGACTCATCGCTGTACCCCACACATAAGGTCCCTCAGTCGAGCAGTGAATTTCAAACACAGATTCAACCACAAAGATCTGGAAGGTTTTTTAAAGCCTTGCAAAGAAGGGCACCTATTGGAATATCCCTTTGAGCATGGTGAGCATGGTGAAGTTATTAATTACACTTTGGATGGTGTATCAATACACCCAGTCACTACAAAGCTACAGACGTCCTTTCTAACTCCGTTGCTGGAGGGGAAGGAAACTGCTCAGGGATTTCACCATGAGGCAAATGGTGACTTTTAATCAGTTGCAGAGTTGAATGGCTGTGATAGGAGAAAACTGTGGATGGATCAAAATCATTGTAGTTACTCCACAATATTAACCTAAATGACAGAGTGAAAATAAGGAAACCTGTACAGAATAAAAAATATTCCAAAACATGCATCCTGTTCGCAATAAGGCACTAAAGTATAACTGCAAAAAATATGGCAAAGAAATTAACTTGAAGCCCTGAATACAAAGTGTAATGTTTGGGGCAAATCCAACACAACACATCATTGAGTACCACTCTTCATATTTTCAAGCATGGTGGTTGCTACATCATGTTATGGGTATGCTTGTCATCGACAAGAACTAGGGAGATTTTGGGGGATAAAACGGAATAGAGCTAAGCACATGCAAAGTCCTAGAGGAAACCCTGGTTCAGTCTGCTTTCCAACAGACACTGGGAGACAAATTCACCTTTCAGCAGGACAATAACCTAAAACACAAGGCCAAATATACAGTGGAGTTGCTTACCAAGACGACATTGTATGTTCCTGAGTGGCAGAGTTACAGTTTTGACTTAAATCGGATCGAAAATCTATGGCAAGACTTGAAAATGACTGAATAGCAATGATTAACAACCAACTTCAGAGAGCTTGAACAATTTTAAAAAGCTAATATTGTACAATCCAGGCGTGCAAAGCTCTTAGAGACTTACCCAGAATGATTCACAGTTGTAATAGGTGCCAAAGGTGAGTCTAACATATCAGTGGTGTGAATACTTGTGTAAATTAGATATTTCTGTATTTCAAATTAATTTGCAAAAATGTCTAAAACATGTTTTCACTTTTTCATTATTGGCTTTGTGTGTAAATGGGTGAAAAAATAATATGTAATCCATTTTTAATTCAGGCTGTAACACAGCAAAATGTGGAATAAGTCAAGGGTACTTATAAGTACTTTCTGAAGGCACTGTACATAGTTTTACAGCAGCACCATTGAGAGCATCTTGACTGGCTGCATCACTGCTTGGTATGGCAACTGCACCGCCCTCGAACGCAAGGCGCTACAGAGGGTGGTGCAGACGACCCATTACATCACTGGAGCCGAGATCCCTGCCATCCAGGAGCTCTATACCAGGCGGTGTCAGAGGAAGGTCCAGAAAATGGTCAAAGATCCCAACCACCCAAGCCATAGACTATCCACTCTGCTACCACATGTCAAGCGGTACCAGAGCGCCAAGTCTGGGACCAAAAGGCACCTGAACAGCACAACCCCCAAGCCATAAGACTGCTGAACAGTTCATAAAATGGCTGCCCACATATACACACACACAAAACACACATACTTATTGACGCCATACACACACATACACACACTATCCACGCAGGCTGCTGCTACACTGTTATCTAACCTGATTGCCTAGTCACTTTAACCCCAAATTACATGTACATATTACATCAACCCTGCACATTGACCCAGTACCGTTACTCCTTGAATATACTGTAGCGTCATAACTGTTATTTATTGTGTTACCATTTTCAAATTTATTTGCACATTTTCTTACTTTTGAACTCTGCATTGTTGGGAAAGGGCTCGTAAGTAAGCATTTCACGGTTAAGTCCACACGTCTTGTATTCGCCACATGTGACAAATAACATTTGACTTGATTTGCAAGTGATCATTGCTGTTCGAGATTCTGCACAGATTATTGTAGCAATTCTGAATATCTCCACAGACCTGCGGCCTTTGCATGCTATCTTGAACATGCACCGCTTTCTATGATTACATTAGAAGACATTTATAGTTATGCTGCTATAGGCTAAGCTCAAAATGTGGCCATGGATGTGTTACTTATCTTAAAGTTGAATAAATGCTGTTAGGCCTAGTCTGTAGGATAGCTTTAACTTTAGGATATTAACTGTATTACAAAAGTAATATTGAAATGTGTTTGGTTCTCAATGCAACCAAATATAAAAATGTGAAGGAAATGTATATTTTGTGCCACTGACTTGCCACTGAGTCTGGCTTCAATTCCAGTTTGTCATCATTGTATCTTAATTCCCATCAATGCTTCTTTGGGACCCTTCTTAGTGCAGCCTTGAGTGTATATGATACCACACAGGCGGATGGGCATTACAGCTGTACTAAAGATGATGTCTCCCCGTTGGCCGTCTTGCGAATGTGACTTATGGGAACATTTGGGGACTTATGAGGACATACCTGACATGTGGGGGCATTTGGGCTTTGAGGAAGGGAACGGAGGGAAGGTTTATCCAAGTGGAGTAAGGTGTCCTTGTTGCACTAGGCAAGGGAGACCTCTTATTCCTTAGAATGGGAAGATTGTCTGTGTGTCAACACACGCTTGTTTGTTCGACCCAGTCTTTGTATTTATTGCAGAGCTCAAGGTACAATGGCTGACAGCAAGCAAGGACAGCAGAGACATCAATACCCACTCGGTGGGACTTGTTTGTTGTTAACACCGGTTGCTCTCCTCACTGGGGCAACATTATAGTACTTGACCTCTGAGGGAAAAAAAGAGAGAGACAGTGGCATGTGGCTTTTCAGTCAAATTGAAACTAGCCTACTACTCTGGACGGCCAGCTCTAGGAAGAGTCTTGGTGATTCCAAACTTCTTCCATTTAAGAATGATGAAGGCCACTGTGTTCTTGGGGACCTTCAACGCTACAGACATTTTTTGGTACCCTTCCCCAGATCTGTATCTTGACACAATCCTGTCTCGGAGCTCTACGGACAATTTCTTTGACCTCATGGCTTTTTGTTTTTTTGCTCTGACATGCACTGTCAAATGTGGGACCTTATATAGACAGGTGTGTGCCTTATATAAATACGGTATATCTGTTTTACATTCTTATAAATTTGCAAAAATTTATAAAAACCTGTCTTTGCTTTGTCGTTATGGGATATTTTGTGTGTAGAGTGATGAGGGATGAGGGATTTGTGTCTGTGGTGTGTGTGTGTGTGTGTGTGTGTGTGTGTGTGTGTGTGTGCGTGCGTGCGTGCGTGCGTGCGTGCGTGCGTGCGTGCGTGTGTGTGTGTGTGTGTGTGTGTGCGTGTGTGTTTGTGTCTTCTCTGGCCTGAGAGGCTGTTTCTGTCTTCTCTGCTCAGTATTCAGAGGCCGTAGCACGTAACGATTGAAAGGCCCTCAGTGTCACGCCCTGACCTACTACACCATAGAGAAACAATGGCTCTCTATGGTCAGGGCGTGACACTGAGGGCCTTTCAATCGTTACGTTATGTGCATGTGCACCACGTAGTCACATTTCGTTGTTTCTTTATTGTTTTTGTTGTGCGGTTCACTTACTTTAACCTGTTGGGGATGGGGGCGCTGTTTAGACTATTTATGCTAATGTGGCTAATTTTTTAAACGGCTTCCCACAAAATCCTTGATCGTACAATATGCATATTATTATTATTATTGGATAGAAAACAGTCTATAGTTTCTATAGGAGTTGAAATTTTGTCTCTAAGTGGAACAGAGCCCATTCTACAGCAATTTCCCTGACATGGAGTCAGATTTGAGAAATGTTGGCCACTTTTCTGAAGTCAGTTAAAAGGGCACTGTCGTTGCTATGACTATACGGACACTTCTTACGTCTTCCCCTGGATGCCTTTACGTGATGACGATTCCAACGGGCTCGATTGCGCGTTCACAGGCCCTACAAATGAAAAAACTCTGAAGCTAGTCATTCTTTGGGAGCTGCGTAACGCGCGTGGAAGACACCGACCCTCTCCTGTTCCAAGCGTTAGTTTAGCCTGTTATATTTCTCCGGTCATCTTTTCACTCGTTATAGGAGTTACAAACATCATAAAGTAGTTAATTTAAAGCGTTTTATAGCAATTTATATCCGTTTAGTGCGATTTTGGGACATTTATTTTTGCAACGATGTGAAAAGTTGGGCACGCTTTTCAGTTCATCCCGAACGCAGTTGACATTTCCACATGGCAAGAGGACAGCTTTCCACCAAAAGACGATTTCTCCCAAGAAAGGATCCTTTGCCCAAGATACTGATGGAAGAACAGCTCAAGGTAGGACATTTTTATTATGATAAATCGTGTTTCTGTCGAAACATTTTAGTGGCTTAGGACGCCATGTTTTTTGACGTAGCTTCGCTTGGCGCAAACTGTATTGAAAAGTAAGGATAAATTAAAAAATGTAATAACGCAATTGTATTAAGAATTAAATTGTCTATCAATCCCTGTCCACCCTATATTTTTTAGTCACGTTTATGAGTATTTATGTATAAGAGTAGATCACTGTCTAAGTGGCGCAAGGACATTTTCTGACCAGCTGAGCTACATTTCACATTGTCTAACCATGATTTTGGTGGCTAAATATAAACATTTTCGATCAAACTGTATATGCATGTTGTAATGTGATGTTACAGGAGTGTCATCGGAAGAATTCTGAGAAGGTTAGTGAAAAAATTAATATCTTTTGGCGATGTTGACTTTTATCGCTCACTTTGGCTAGAATCAATGCTGGGCTGCTAATTGCTATGTGCTAAGCTAATATAACGATTTATTGTGTTTTCGCTGTAAGACACTTAGAAAATCTGAAATATTGTCTGTATTCACAGGATCTGTGTCTTTCGATTCGTGTATGCTGTGTATTTTTACGAAATGTTTGATGATTAGTAGTTAGGTAAACACGTTGCTCATTGTAATTATTCTAGTCCATTTGTGATGGTGGGTGCAATTGTAAACTATGCCATCTACCTGAAATATGCACTTTTTTCTAACAAAACCTATCCCATACCATAAATATGTTATCAGACTGTCATCTAATGAGTTTTTTTGTTGGTTAGGGGCTATAAATATCTTAGTTTAGCCGAATTGGTGATGGCTACTGGTGTTGGTGGACAAATAAAAGATGGTGGATTATGCTAATGTGTTTTTAGGTAATAGATGTACATCTTTACATATTGTGTCTTCCCTGTAAAACATTTTAAAAATCGGAAATGTTGACTGGATTCATAAGATCTGTGTCTTTCATTAGCTGTATTGGACTTTAATGTGTGAAAGTTAAATATTTTAAAAAAATATTTTTTTTGAATTTCGCGGCACTGGTTTTTCAGTGGGGGGGGGGGGGGTGTGCCGCTAGCGCCACGCTGATCCTAGACAGGTTAATAAAAAGATGTGGAACCCAGATCACGCTGCACGTTGCTCCGAGTATGCTTATTAACGAATATCGTGACAGAATATCCCACCACAACAGGACCAAGCAGCGTGCCAAGGAGCAGAAGTTATCCTGGACCTGGGAGGAGATATTGGATGGGAAGGGATCCTGGACTTGGGAGGAAATCCTGGCAGGACAGGATCGCATTCCTTGGCAGCAGACGCAAGGAGAAAAGGGAGGACAGCGACGACGCTGGGGTTCGCGGCCACATGGAAAGCCCCCAAAAAAGCCCCACATTTTTGGGGGGAGGGGGGGGGGGGCATAAGGGGTGGTAGGCGGAGCCGAGGAGTGAACCAGAGCCAGTCTGGGAGAAGAGGGAGAAACTGGAGGAGAGTAAACGGAGAGAGTCAGAGACCGCCAGTGAGTGGATGGGGGTATTGGAGGAGAAAGAATTGAGAGAGTTGTTGAGTTGGTGGAAGATGCACGACATCTGCCCTAAGGAGCGTGTTATCAATTTAATGCCACCTGAGTCAGCTCCTCATACTCGTCCTGAGGAGCGTGCTATTAGTCTGGTGAAATCTGTACCGGCTCCACGCACCAGGTCTCCAGTACGCATCCACAGCCCAGTAAGTCCTGTGCCAGCTCTCCACACTCGCCTTGAGGAGCGTGTCATTTGTCCGGTACCATGTGTGCCGGCTTTACGCACCAGGTCTCCAGTGTGCCTCCACAGCCCAGTACGTCCTGTGCCAGCTCCCCGCACTCGCCGTGCAAAGTGTGTCATTGTTCCAGTACAATTTGTGCCGGCTCTACGCACCAGGTCTCCAGTGTGCCTCCACAGCCCAGTACGTCCTGTCTCAGCTCCTCGCACTTGCTGTGCGATGTGTGTCATCGAACCGGTACAATTGATGCCGGCAATACACACCATATCTCCAGTACCCCCCCCCCCCCCCAGTCCGGTACGTCCTGTACCTGCTCCACGCACTAAGCATACAGCAACGGTTCACAGTTCAGAGCCGCCAGCGACGATTCCCAGACCAGAGCTTCCGGCGACGGTCCACAGTCCGGAACCTCCTACGACGGTCCACAGTCCGGAACCTCCAGCGACGGTTCACAGTCCGGAACCTCCTACGGCGGTCCACAGTCCGGAACCTCCTACGGCGGCCTACAGTCCGGAACCTCCTACGACGGTCCACAGTCCGGAACCTCCTACGACGGTCCACAGTCCGGAACCTCCTACGACGGTCCACAGTCCGGAACCTCCTGCGACGGTCCACAGTCCGGAACCTCCTACGACGGTCCACAGTCCGGAACCTCCTACGACGGTCCACAGTCCGGAACCTCCTACGACGGTCCACAGTCCGGAACCTCCTGCGACGGTCCACAGTCCGGAACCTCCTGCGACAGTCCACAGTCCGGAACCTCCTGCGACAGTCCACAGTCCGGAACCTCCTACGTCGGTCCACAGTACGGAAGCTCCTACGACGGTCGACAGTCCGGAACCTCCTGCGACGGTCGACAGTCCGGAACCTCCTGCGACGGTCCACAGTCCGGAACCTCCTGCATCGGTCCACAGTCCGCAACCTCCTGCGACGGTCCACGTTCCGGAACCTCCAGCGAGGGTCAACAGTCCAGAGCTTCCAGGCAAGGCGTCCAGTCCTTGCCTGGAAGCTTCACAGATACTGCGACTCATACGAGATGAGACAGGATGTCGAATGATACCAGAGAGGATGGTGCGTTACCGCTACCAATAGCAATGTTGGTGAAATTGCATATAGAATAAATAGACGCTACTTACTAGCTAGCCACCACCTACCTAGCGCTACTAGGTAGACGCTAGCTTGCCACTAGGCTACTAGCTAGTGACAGCTAAAGGACAAGCAACAGTGGTTGTAATGATTTTTGACATTATTAACATTGTAACGTTAGTTGAACACGGAACGAGGAAGAGCTTGGTTTTGTTGTTTTGAACAAGTTTGTTTGTTGTTTTGAAAGTGTATTGGAAAGTTCTTAGTAGCTAGCTAACTTTTTAGTTTGGATCCCGCGACGCATTTGGCATCAGTTGCTGGGACTGCTAGCCTCTGTCCAGTTATACTGCCAACCAAGGACGGGTCTGAGGAGCTATTTGGGCTTGCAGCTAGCCTAGCGGTCAAGCTAGCGGGGTTAACTTGAGGGCTTGAATGCAGCCCACTAAGCGGTTAGCCATTGTGGCTGGGACTGCGGATTGTCTCAGGTTTGTGGCTGTCTAGATCCCTGCTGTTTGTTGTTTTCAATCTTCAATCTCTGTCTGGAACTGCGATGAGTAACAGAGTAACTAGCCTACGTTGCTAGCTACCATGACAAAGACCAAAGCCAGCAGGAGTACCGTCCCTATCACACGTGAAGGATCTTTTAAACTAACAAAAAGAGATCTGCAAGTAGTTGTTACAACAACAAGAAAATAGCTTCAAGTGTTTTGTCTAAATACTGGTGGAGTCAACTAATAAACTAATGGACGACCTGACCAGAGAGGTCCAGGTCCTGAAGAACAGTTTGCAGTTCTTCCAGGGTCAGCTCGATGAGTTGAAGCAGGAGAACAGCAAGATGACAGCAATCTTGCTGTCAATGAGAAAGGACATCAGTTCTGTGTGTGAATCCATGACAACAATGATGGATAAATCTTGAGGGACAATCAAGGTAATATGGTTGTGGACGGAATTGCAGATTCTCCACGAGACCTGGACGGAGTCTGAGGAATAAGCGAATGATCTCTGAGAAATTGAAGATGGACCACAGGAATATTGAGGTGAAGCGCACCCACTGGACTGGAAACCCCATCACCGGCCCAGGTGACAGGCCCAGGCCAATAGTGGTCAAGTTCCTGAGGTTCAAAGACAAGGTAGCTGTTCTGTAAAGAGCCAAGAACTTGAGAGGAACGTATATCTTCCTCAACAAGGACTATCCTGAAGCTGTGAGCCAGGAGAGGAAAGAACTAATCCCAGCCATGAAAGTCGCCTGAGCGTGTGAGGACATTGCTTACATCCAATACGACAGGCTCATTGTCCACCCTCCCTCCCAGAAGCCTGGAGGGGATGAGAGAGCCAAGCCTATGGGTGCGCAGCTTCAACCCTGCAGCACGCACACAATTGATTAATGAACTGCTGAATGTATATTTTTTTCTCTTGCTTTGTTTGCTCTTTTCAGTATTATGTCTATCTCTGATAAGATAGCTATAGTGGGGCAACAAAGTATTTAGTCAGCCACCAATTGTGCAAGTTCTCGCACTTAAAAAGATGAGAGAGGCCTGTAATTTTCATCATAGGTACATTTCAACTATGACAGACAAAATGAGAAAAAAAAATCCAGAAAATCACATTGTAGGATTTTTTATGAATTTATTTGCAAATTATGGTGGAAAATAAGTATTTGGTCAATAACAAACGTTTATCTCAATACTTTGTTATATACCCTTTGTTGGCAATGACAGAGGTCAAACGGTTTCTGTAAGTCGTCACAAGGTTTTCACACACTGTTGCTGGTATTTTGGCCCATTCCTCCATGCAGATCTCCTCTAGAGCAGTGATGTTTTGGGGATGTTGCTGGGCAACACAGACCTTCAACTCCCTCCAAAGATTTTCTATGGGGTTGAGATCTGGAGACTGGCTAGGCCACTCCAGGACCTTGAAATGCTTCTTGCGAAGCCACTCCTTCGTTGCCCGGGTGGTGTGTTTGGGATTATTGTCATGCTGAAAGACCCAGCCACCTTTCATCTTCAATGCCCTTGCTGATGGAAGGAGGTTTTCACTCAAAATCTCACGATACATGGCCCCATTCATTCCTTCCTTTACACGGATCAGTCGTCCTGGTCCCTTTGCAGAAAAACAGCCCCAAAGCATGATGTTTCCACCCCCATGCTTCACAGTAGGTATGGTGTTCTTTGGATGCAACTCGGCATTCTTTGTCCTCCAAACACGACAAGTTGAGTTTTTACCAAAAAGTTCTATTTTGGTTTCATCTGACCATATGACATTCTTCCAATCTTCTTCTGGATCATCCAAATGCTCTCTAGCAAACTTCAGACGGGCCTGGACATGTACTGGCTTAAGCAGGGGGACACGTCTGGCACTGCAGGATTTGAGTCCCTGGCGGCGTAGTGTGTTACTGATGGTAGGCTTTGTTACTTTGGTCCCAGCTCTCTGCAGGTCATTCACTAGGTCCCCCCGTGTGGTTCTGGGATTTTTGCTCACCGTTCTTGTGATCATTTTGACCCCACGGGGTGAGATCTTGCATGGAGCCCCAGATCAAGGGAGATTATCAGTGGTCTTGTATGTCTTCCATTTCCTAATAATTGCTCCCACAGTTGTTTTCTTGAAACCAAGCTGCTTACCTATTGCAGATTCAGTCTTCCCAGCCTGGTGCAGGTCTACAATTTTGTTTCTGGTGTCCTTTGACAGCTCTTTGGTCTTGGCCATAGTGGAGTTTGGAGTGTGACTGTTTGAGGTTGTGGACAGGTGTCTTTTATACTGATAACAATTTCAAACAGGTGCCATTAATACAGGTAACGAGTGGAGGACAGAGGAGCCTCTTAAAGAAGAAGTTACAGGTCTGTGAGAGCCAGAAATCTTGCTTGTTTGTAGGTGACCAAATACTTATTTTACACCATAATTTGCAAATAAATTCATAAAAAATCCTACAATGTGATTTTCTGGATTTTTTGCCCTCATTTTGTCTGTCATAGTTGAAGTGTACCTATGTTGAAAATTACAGGCCTCTCTCATCTTTTAAAGTGGGAGAACTTGCACAATTGGTGGCTGACTAAATACCTTTTTGCCCCACTGTATATATGTAGCCTTAGAAATAAGGTTCATGAAATCAATAACTTGCTAACATCAGATAACATTCATATATTAGCCATTTCTGAGACGGACTTAGATAATTAATTTGATTATACAGCAGATCTACTTTCTTGGGGACCTGAATATTGACTGGTTTTCATCAAGCTGTCAACTCAAGAGGAAGCTTCTTCTGTAACCAGTGCCTGTAATCTGGTTCAGGTTATTAATCAACCTACCAGGGTGTTTTCAAACACTACAGGAACCTGATCATCCACATGTATCAATCATAGTTTTACTAATACTGTAGAACTTTATTCTAAAGCTGTATCCGTACCCATTGGATGCAGTGATCCCAATGTAGTGGCTATATCCAGGAAAGCAAACATTCCAACAGCTGGGCCTAAAATAGTGTATTAGAGATCATACAAAAGATTTTAGTGTGACTCTCATGTGGATGATGTTAAAAATATTTGTTGGTCGGATGTGATTAAAGAGGAGTATCCAGACATTGTACTTGATGCATTTATGAAATTGCTTCTTCCAATTATTGATAAACATACACCTGTTAAGAAACTGACTCTTAGAACTGTTAAGGCTCCATGGATTGATGAGGAATTGAAACACTTTATGGTTGAAAGAGATGGGGCAAAAGGAGTGTCTAATAAGTCTGGCAGCACATCTGACTGGCTGTCTCTACAAATTGCAAAATTTACTCAACAAAAAGAAGAAGAAACTGTATTTTGAAGCCAAGATCAATGATGTAAAGAATGATGGTGTAACAACGGGTGAGTGAAATGAATGAGGAGTCAACTGCAGAGAGCGAAATGTACGGGAAAACGCTTTAATGTCCTTCGAAAAACGTAACAGGTCCAAACATGGGTGAATGCCCAAAACACTGGCGCTACACAAACCCCAAAACCTTGTTACAAACACTGGACAACGAAAGCCAAAACAGACACATAACATCACCACACGTAACAACTAAATAAGCCCGCACAAACACTAGCGGGCAAAACGAACCTAAATAGTACCCATCCCAAAACCCCAACAAGGAACAGTTGAAAACAATTAGACAGACATAAACGAAAGGAAAAAGGGATCGGTGGCAGCTAGTAGACCGGCGACGACGACCGCCGAGCGCAACCCGAACAGGAAGGGGAGCCACCTTCGGTAGTATTCGTGACAGATGGTAAAAATCTTTGGAGTGCATTAAATTAAATTATGGGCAGAATGTAAGGGCTGTCGTTCTCCTCTTCCTCGGATGAGGAGAGGAGAGAAGGATCATCAGACCAAAATGCAGCATTAGGGAAATAAGCCATCTCTTTATTTGTAACGACGATGGCAACACGAAAAACAAAACACTTTCAAAAATACAAAACAAGAAAACGAAGTAGACGAAACCTGAACGTAAACTTACATAACTAAACGTAACACTTACGGAGAGGAAACAGACTACATCAAAATAAACGAACGAACAACCGAACAGTCCCGTATGGTACATACATCGACGACACGAGAGACAATCACCCACAAACAAACAGTGAGAACACCCTACCTAAATATGACTCTCAATTAGAGGAAAACGTAAAACACCTGCCTCTAATTAAGAGCCATACCAGGCAACCCAAAACCAACATAGAAACAGAAAACATAGACTGCCCACCCAAAACACACGCCCTGACCATAAAAACATACAAAAACAACAGAAAACAGGTCAGGACCGTTACAGAACCCCCCCCCCTCAAGGTGCGAACGCCGGGCGCACCAGCACAAAGTCCAGGGGAGGGTCTGGGTGGGCAGTTGACCACGGTGGTGGCTCAGGCTCTGGACGCTGTCCCCACACCACCATAGTCACTTCCCGCTTCTGTCTTCCCCTCCCAATGACCACCCTAAAACTAACATCCCCTAAATGAACGGCCAGCACCGGGACAAGGGGCAGCACCGGGACAAGGGGCAGCACCGGGATAAGGGGCAGCACCGGGATAAGGGGCAGCACCGGGACAAGGGGCAGCACCGGGACAAGGGGCAGGTCCCGGCTGAGATACTCTGGCAGATCCCGGCTGAGGGACTCTGGCAGGTCCCGGCTGAGGGACTCTGGCAGGTCCCGGCTGAGGGACTCTGGCAGGTCCCGGCTGAGGGACTCTGGCAGGTCCCGGCTGGACGGCTCTGGCAGGTCCCGGCTGGACGGCTCTGGCAGGTCCCGGCTGGACGGCTCTGGCAGGTCATAGCAGGACGGCTCTGGCAGGTCATGGCAGGACGGCTCTGGCAGGTCATGGCAGGACGGCTCTGGCAGGTCATGGCAGGACGGCTCTGGCTGGTCATGGCAGGACGGCTCTGGCTGGTCATGGCAGGACGGCTCTGGCTGGTCATTGCAGGACGGCTCTGTAGGGAGGAGAAGGAGAGACAGCCTGGTGCGTGGTCTAGGCACTGGCTGCGCTGGAGAGGAGGAAACAGCTGGAGAGAGAACCCGGAGAGACAGCCTGGTACGGGGGGCTGCCACCGGAGGACTGGTACATGGAGGTGGCACCGGGTATACCGGACCGTGAAGGAGGACACGTGCTCTTGAGCACCGAGCCTGCCCAACCTTACCAGGTTGAATGGTGCCCGTAGCCCTGCCAGTGCGGCGAGGTGGAATAGCCCGCACTGGGCTATACTGGCAAACCGGGGACACCACTCGTAAGGCTGGTGCCATGTATGCCGGCCCGAGGAGACGCACTGGTGGCCAGATGCGTTGGGCCGGCTTCATGACATCCAGCTCGATGCCCAACTTAGCCCTCCCAGTGCGGCAAGGTGGAATAGCCCACACTGGGCTAAGCACGCGTACTGGGGACACCGTGCGCTTTACCGCATAACACGGTGTCTTACCAGTACGACGCCTTCTACCTCCACGGTAAGCACGGGGAGTTGGCTCGGGTATCCTACCCGGCTTTGCCACACTCCTCGTGTCCCCCCCCCCCAAGAAATTTTTGGGTCTGACTCACGGGCTCCCAACCGCGTCGCCGCGCTGCCTCCTCATACCAGCGCCTCTCAGCCTTCGCTGCTTCCAACTCCTCCTTGGGACGGCGATATTCCCCTGGCTGAGCCCAAGGTCCTCTACCGTCCAGGATCTCCTCCCAAGTCCAGGAGTCCTTGTTGCTCTGTTGAGCACTCCCTTGCCGCTTGGTCCTCGTTTGGTGGGTGATGCTGTAAGGGCTGTCGTTCTCCTCTTCCTCGGATGAGGAGAGGAGAGAAGGATCATCAGACCAAAATGCAGCATTAGGGAAATAAGCCATCTCTTTATTTGTAACGACGATGGCAACACGAAAAACAAAACACTTTCAAAAATACAAAACAAGAAAACGAAGTAGACGAAACCTGAACATAAACTTACATAACTAAACGTAACACTTACGGACAGGAAACAGACTACATCAAAATAAACGAACGAACAACCGAACAGTCCCGTATGGTACATAGATCGACGACACGAGAGACAATCACCCACAAACAAACAGTGAGAACACCCTACCTAAATATGACTCTCAATTAGAGGAAAACGTAAAACACCTGCCTCTAATTAAGAGCCATACCAGGCAACCCAAAACCAACATAGAAACAGAAAACATAGACTGCCCACCCAAAACACACGCCCTGACCATAAAAACATACAAAAACAACAGAAAACAGGTCAGGACCGTTACACAGAAAGACAAATTCAACTCCATCTTTCATCGAATAAGATGGCTTTTTCAACACAAAACCATTTGATGTTGCCAATTATTTTAATGATTACTTAATTGGCAAAGTGGGCAAACTTAGGCAGGAAATGCCAACAACGAACATTGAGCCATTGTATTCATGCATAAGAAAACGAATGATGAAAGAAAAGCACTGCAAGTTTGAATTTTGTAAAGTTAACGTGGGAGAGGTGGAAAAATGATTGTTATCGATCAATAATGACAAACCTCCTGGCATTGACAACGTAGATGGAAAGCTACTGAGGATGGTAGCTGACTCTATAGCCACTCCTATCTGTCATATCTTTCATCTGAGCCTAGAGGAAAGTCTTTGTCCTCAGGCCTGGAGAGAAGCCAAAGTAATTCCGCTACCCAAGAATGGTAAAGCAGCCCTCAATGGTTCTAACAGCAGACCTATACGCTTGCTGCCAGCTCTTAGCAAACTGTAGGAAAAAATTGTGTTTGACAAAATACATTGCTATTTCTCTGTAAGCAAACAGACTTCCGGCATGCTTATAGAGAAGGGCACTCAACCGCACTGACACAAATTACTAATGATCGGTTAAAAGAAAGTGAAAATAAGAAGATTGTGGGAGCTGTACTGTTAGATTTCAGTGCAGCATTTGATATTATTGAGCATATCCTGTTGTTGAAAAAATGTGTGTTTTGGCTTTTCAACCTCTGCCAGTGGATTCAGAGCTATCTATCTAATAGAACTTAAAGGGTTTCCTTTCATGGAAGCTTCTCTAATGTCAAACATGTCAAATGTGGTGTACTGCAGGGCCGCTCTCTAGGCCCTACTTGTTTCTATTTTTACCAATGACCTGCCACTGGCATTAAACCAAGCATGTGTGTGCGTGTATGCTGATGATTCAACCATATACGCATCAGCAACCACAGCTAATGGCGTCACTGAAACCCTAACAAAGTTTTGGAATGGGTGGCCAGTAATAAACTGGTCCTGAACATCTCTAAAACTAAGAGCATTGTATTTGGTACAAATCATTCCCTTTCTAGACCTGAGCTGAATCTGGTAATGAATTGTGTGGCTGTTGAACAAGTTGAGGAGACTAAATTACTTGGTGTTACCTTAGATTGTAAACTGTCGTGGTCAAAACA
The DNA here is from genome assembly GCF_029448725.1 of Salvelinus fontinalis. Taxonomy (NCBI): domain Eukaryota; kingdom Metazoa; phylum Chordata; class Actinopteri; order Salmoniformes; family Salmonidae; genus Salvelinus; species Salvelinus fontinalis. Next base: position 39,423,108 of record NC_074695.1, read on the forward strand.
TATAGATTCAGTGGTTGTAACGATGGGGAGAGGTCTGGCTGTAATAAAGAGATGCTCTGATTTTTTGACACCATACTCCAAAAAACAAGTTCTGCAGGCTCTAGTTTTGTCTAATCGTGATTATTGTCCAGTCGTGTGGTCCAGTGCTGCAAGGAAAGACCTAGTTAACCTGCAGCTGGCCCAGAACAGAGAAGCACGTCTTGCTCTTCATTATAATCAGAGGGCTAATATTAATACTATGCCAGCCTCTCTTGGCTAAGAGTTGAGGAGAGACTGACTGCATCACTTCTTCTTTTTATAAGAAACATTAATGTGTTGAAAATTCCAAATTGTTTGCATAGTCAACTTACGCATAGCTCTGACACACACACTTACTTCCTCAGACATGCCACCAGGGGTCTTTTCACAGTCCCCAAATCCGGAACAAATTCAAGAAAGCATACAGTATTATATAGAACCATTATTGCATGGAACTCCATTCCATCTCATATTGCTCAAATAAACAGAAAACCTGTTTTCAGAAAACAGATAAAGCAACAACTAACGGCACAACGCCTCTCCCTATTTGACCTAAATAGTTGTCTGTGTGCATTTATATTTTGGCTATGTGTGCTTTATTTATTTTTTTATGTAGATCTGTCCTTGAGCTGTTCTTGTCTATTAATGTTCTGTATTATGTCATGTTTCATGTTTTGTGTGGACCCCAGGAAGAGTAGCTGCAGCTTTTGCAACAGCTAATGGGGATCCTAATAAAATACCAATAAAATACCAATACCAAATACCAAATATCCACACTAACATAACGCCCTGGACCAGAGCTATTGCACCGACTGGTATGTGCGTAGCACACTGACGCCCTGGAACACATCAAGAGTTCAGGTTGCACATGCACATACCAACTGACGTGCAAAAATACCATTTGAGACTCACGCGCATGCGGTTCGCGGTTCGCAGTCCAGGAGGCGAGTATAATCTGCAGCTGGCTGCTTCTCTAATATCCAGGGCTTGTATTCATAAAGCATCTCAGGGCACGATCAGCCCCCCCCCCCCCCCCCCCCCCTATTCATAATGATATAAAGGCAAAACTGATCCTAGATCAGCACTCTTACTATGAGATGCTTTCTGGCCTCATGGGTGGAGAAAAGCAGCTGAAAATCCAAACTGTTTTGTTATATTTTAGTCTTTTGTGATGTATATAAAGTGTAATATTGGGATGCAAACTCAAAATTGAATACATTACAACTCTGTATCTGACATGGTACAGGGGTCTTCTTTTTTTAAGTCCATAACCATGTGTGAGGCGTATACTTTTGTTTCAAATTAGATTTGTTTAAGACTACCAAGAAACACTCTGTGTGACTCTGATTTAGCTCACTGCAGTAAAAGGTTAACTAGATTTTGCAATAGGACTGGAAAGCTATATATTATACTGTGGCTAACTTATAAATCAAGCCCAGATATCCTTCATCAGCGCATGTCAGGGAATGCCATTGTAACAGCTAGAAGAGTCCAATCATAATCAATCGTTACTGGTGTCCCAATTCCAATACTCCTAACCGGCTTCCTATGACCAGAGATAGGGAAGGAGTTGAGGAAAAGAAGCCCCCTAAATACTGGGAATCAGCTATCATATCACTCTTGACTGTATTCCATTGCTTTGTCTCAAAAATATGCAGATGGCTGCAAATTAAGCCTTATTTCATTACCTCGACTATCACATTAGCACAAAGAGCATGCAGGCAACCTGAAAGCTGATCATAAGTAACAATTGGATATGGAACCTAAGGATACAATACCCAAACATTTAGTAACAGGCCATAAACAACACCTGCCCCATGTGGATAAGTGTCGTGTATCATTGTAAGGCATAATTAAGAGGTATGGAATGGATCTTTAAAAATGTATTACAGATTTAGCTAAAACGGTTTATGGAAATTTGACAAGTCAATGTCAACTTGTACTTAACAGGCTGTTAATGTAGCTATCTAGCTTTTCTGAGATCCGAGATTCATGTTAAATACAAAAAGGAATTGTTTATCTATGAGCAATACCTTTACCAAAGGTAAGTGTATTTCATTAAGATGTGCTCTTTGCTTAACTCAATAAAATGTCAGCTCTAGTTGAGGGGGAGCTGTCAGTACGAGGGGTATGCTGAGGGGTATGCTGAGGGGTATGCTGTCTTCCAAGGCCTTTCAGATGGGTGAGCGATAGTGAAGAAAAGGTTGCATTGATGGAGTGGTGGTACAAAAAAAAGTGGAAGAGGGAGTGCTATTTTTTTTTAAACAAGGCTGGCAGAGATGGATGTGAGGATGAAAGCAGAGTGAGGCACCAGTGTTTAGGACACCTGCAGCTGTTACCAACATAGGCTACAGTTACTGGGCTAAATTCGTTTGCTGGTTGTGTATTCAAATGTGATTTTCTGACTCAGTGAGTACACTTCGCCCCCGAAGTCGATTGTAATGGGAAAAGTGGAGGGATGAAAAAATGTAATGGGCATCAGCACGGAGAGAAAGGTAAGTAACAGCTTGTCACAGTTATCTAGCTTGTGCAATGTCTGTGTGTGTGGGGGGAGGGAGGAGGGGTGGGGCTAGAGCTGCCCCGGTCAATTTTGAGAAATTGACCTGTTGAAAAGGTGGCATCCTATGATGGTGCCACATTGAAAGTCACTGAGCTCTTCAGTAAGGCCATTCTACTGCCAATGTTTGTCTATGGAGATTGCATGGCGGTGTGCTCGATTTTATACACCTGTCAGCAACGGTTGTGGCTGAAATAGCCGAATCCTCTCATTTGAAGGGTTGTCCACATGCTTTTTTATGTATCGTGTATTTTCTGTGATCCTGCTCACAGTTAATGATAGTCAAATAGTAATACGTGAGTCGTGGTTGCCAGGAGAGGAGAGGAGAAGATAAAATATGGTGACTGAGATGTAGCAACGAGAGAGTCAATAATGATAGTCTGTCTTAGAGTCAATAAATATGTGTCGTGTGTTGAGAAACATGAAGGTTTAATAGATTACACAATAGGAGGTGGAAACACTAGGAGGTCAGCTATGCCCCACCAGTCTTAAAGCCCCCATGCAGTGTTATTAATTATACTTTTTGTATGTCACTGTATGTCTAATAAATCACTGTGTGTGTTTATTTCATGAAAACAACTCCAAATATATATATTTTTTTCCCTTGAGCCTCCTTTTGCTATTGAAATGCTCAGTCGGATCTTCTGGGTGTATCGATACAAATAAATATATATTTACATACACCGCCCTGATTGGCGGATAGGATTGTCTACTCTAGAGCATACATACCCACCCCCCTTATACCAATCGTATCAGTTCAGACCCTTACCTGCTTGAGCGGAATGTTATATTTTTTACTGGATCGTGACTTCTGTGTGCAATAATGAGCTTAATTTGCTGGTGTCAAATCTTGATGAAAGCCTGATGCATATTTTGAAAGCTGAGACACCCTTTCAAATGATATGATATACAATATCATTGCATCAATCAAAATCGTTTAATTAAAAATACCTGAGAAATGTGTTTCTTATATGAAAATCCGTTTTTTTACTAAACATCTGTCATTTACACAACTTTCTAAAGAAGATAGAGAACAACATAGAGCATATTGAGTTCTTTATTCTGTAAGGATCCGAATAGAAATACGTTTTACTGTGAACAAGTTTTAGCTGTTTTAATGACTGATGGTAGTTTTCGAAAATTGTATGAAAATGTCTGTGATCAGCCACTTTCTTATCCGCATAGTAGATTAAACACATACTTTATCTGCACCAAAACATATTACAGAAAGAATTGAGTCTTACATATGGTAAGGAAAGACATACACAGGGGTTAATCCTATACACTCGTGGGAATTGTTCTAAACAGATAGGGATAAATTGAAATGTTTTCTTGCAGAAGATATATGAAAATGCATAACCATGGTAACAATGGGAAGGGAACAGTTTGGAGATTATGGGAAAATGATTACACCAAAGGTGAGGACACAACTATTCAGCTGACACAATACTGAATCCAAATATTGCACCATTGATGTTATGTACATTTTACATTCACTGTACTTTTTTTTTTGGACACATTTGTTGATAACAAAATCTGAAAATACTCTGGATACATTCAGTAGCACAATACAAATATTCCTGGAAAATGTTGGGTAGGTGCAAGATAAGACAAACAAATTACAAAGCTTTGAGTGAGAGGACTAATTGGTATCTCCAAATGGACACACACCTTTCCAAAGTGTGCACAGTTCCGAAGTAATTTCAATTCACTTCTATGACTCAAAGAAGAGTCTTCAGCTCCTCTCCCCTGTAACTATTCCCCAGGTCGTTGCTGTAAATGAAAATGTGTTCTCAGTTAACTTACCTGGTAAAATGAGGGTAAAGTATTTTTTTAAATATAAGGTAGGGTTTTTTAGCTCTCCTAGCTGTGCCATTGAGGAACTAGAGCACAACCCTGCTTCCCCACCATCACACAATTACTGTTGTTGTTTACGCAATCCGAAAACGGTCCATTATAAATCACAATCTGGGTCAGGCGCACATTTTTTGAAAGCCTGTTCAAATGCCAACATGACTGGATACGTTATAAAATATGATCTTAGGATTTGACAATGCATTTTAGGGAAATACAGTGGATTCGGAAAGTTTTCAGACCCCTTCACTTTTTCCATATTTTGTTACGTTACATCCTTATTCTAAAATAGATTAAATACATTGTTTTCCTCATCAATCTACAAACAATACCCCATAATGACAAAGCAAAAACAGGTTTACATAAGTATTCAGACCCTTTGCTATGAGACTCAAAATTGAGCTCAGGTGCATCCTGTTTCCATTGATCATCTTTGAGATGTTTCTACAATTTGATTGGAGTCCACCTGTGGTAAATTCAATTGATTGAACATGATTTGAAAAGGCACACACCTGTCTATAAAAGATCCCACAATTGACAGTGCATGTCAGAGCAAAAACAAAGCCATGAGATCGAAGGAATTGTTTGTAGAGCTTCGAGACAGGATTGTGTCGAAACACACTGTGTTCTTGAAGGTCATCCATCATTCTTAAATAGAAGAGGTTTGGAACCACCAAGACTCTTCGTAGAGCTGGCCGCCCGGCCAAACTGAGCAATCTCGGGAGAAAGGCCTTGGTCAGGAAGGTGACCAAGAACCAGATGGTCACTCTGACAGAGCTCCAGAGGTCCTCTGTGGAGATGGGAGAACCTTCCAGAAGGACAACCATCTCTGCAGACTCCACCAATCAGGCCTTTATTTTAGAGTGGCCAAACGGAAGCCACTCCTCAGTAAAAAGGCACATCGAGGCACACGGGACAGCCCACTTGGAGTTTGCCAAAAGGCACCTAAAGGACTCTCAGACCATGAGAAACAAGATTGTCTGGTCTGATGTAACCCATATTGAGCTCTTTAGCCTGAATGCCAAGCATCACGTCTGGAGGAAACCAGGCACCGTTCATCACCCGGCCAATACCTATCCCTAAGGTGGGGCATGGTGTTGGCAGCATCATGCTGTAGGGATGTTTTTCAGCGGCAGAGACTGGGAGACTAGTCGGGATCGAGGGAAAGATGAATGGAGATCCTTGATGAAAAACATGTTCCAGAGCGCTCAGGACCTCAGACTGACCTTCCAACAGGACAACGACCCTAAGCACACAACCAAGACAACACAGGAATGGCTTTAGGACAAGTCTCTGAATGTCCTTGAGTGGAACCAGCCAGAGCCCGGACTTGAACGTAATCAAACATCTCTGGAGAGACCTGAAAATAGCTGTGCTGTGACTCTCCCTATACAACCTGACAGAGCTTAAGAGGATCTGTAGAGAAGAATGCAGCCTATGTGGCCTCGTCAGCAGCTAATTGGGGATCCTTGTAAATACTAGTAAATACTACTAAATACACAGTGTGAAACGGGAAGAGACCAGTGGTTCAATGTCTGTATAGCCGAGTGAAATGTCTGTGGCTCACGTGGCTAAGGTCCTTAATGATCTTCTTGGCCACTTGTTTGGTTACTACATGATTCCATATGTGTTATTTCATAGTTTTGATGTCTTCACTATTATTCTACAATGTAGAAAATAGTAAAAATAAAGAAAAAACTTAATTGTACCAGTCAAAGGTTTGGACACACCTACTCAAGGGTTTTTCTTTATTTTTTACAATTTTCTATATTGCATAACAATAGTGAAGACATCACAACTAACACATATGGAATCATGCAGTAACCAAAAAAAGTGTTAAACAACTATATTTTAGATTTTAGATTCTTCAAAGTAGCCACCCTTTGCCTTGGTGAGAGCTTTTCACACTCGTAGCATTCTCTCAACCAGCTTCACCTGGAATGCTTTTCCAACAGTCTTGAAGGAGTTCCCACATATGCTGAGCAATTGTTGGCTGCTTTTCCTTCCCTCTGCGGTCCAACTCATCCCAAACCATTTCAATTGGGTTGAGGTCGGATGATTGTTGAGGCCAGGTCATCTGATGCAGCACTCCATCAATCTCCTTCTTGGTCAAATAGCCCTTACACAGCCTAGAGGGGTGTTGGGTCATTGTCCTGTTGAAAAACAAATGATAGTCCCACTAAGTGCAAACCAGATGGGATGGCGTATCGCTGCAGAATGCTGTGGTAGCCATGCTGGTTAAGTATTTATTCTAAATAAATCACTGACAGTGTCATCAGCAAAGCACACCATCACACCTCCTCCTCTATGCTTCACAGTGGGAACCACACATGCGGAGATCATCCGTTCACCTACTCTGCGTCTCACGAAGACATGGCGGTTGGAACCAAAAGCCTCAAATTTTGACTCAGATTTCAACCTGTCTAATGTCCATTGCTCGTGTTTCTTGGCCCAAGCAAGTCTCTTCTTCTTCTTTGTGTCCTTTAGTAGTGGTTTCTTTGCAGCAATTTGACCATGAAGGCCTGATTTACGCAGTCTCCTCTGAACAGTTGACTTTCAGATGTGTCTGTTACTTGAACTCTGTGAAGCATTTATCTGGGTTCCAATCTGAGGTGCAGTTAATTGCCAATTTCTGAGGCTGGTAACTCTAATGAACTTATTCTCTGTAGCAGAGGTAACTCTGGGTCTTCCTTTCCTGTGGCGGTCCTCATGAGAGCCATTTTCATTAAAGCACTTAATGGTTTTTGCGACTGCACTTGAAGAACCTTTCAAAGTTCTTGAAATGTTCCGCATTGACTGACCTTCATGTCTTAAATTAATGATGGGCTGTCTTTTCTCTTTGTTTATTTGAGCTGATATTGCCATAATATGGACGTGGTCTTTTACCAAATCTTCTGTATACCACCCCTACGTTGTCACAACACAACTGATAGGCTCAAATGCATTAAGAAGGAAAGAAATTCCACAACTTAACTTTTAACAAGGCACACCTGTTAATTGAAATGCATTCCAGGTGACTACCTCATGAAGCTGGTTGAGAGAATGCCAAGAGTGTGCAAAGCTGTCATCAAAGCAAAGGGTGGCTACTTTGAAGAATCTCAAATATAAGATCAATTTTGATTTGTAAAAAAAAAATTACTAGATTCCATATGTGTTCTTTCATAGTTTTGATGTCTTCACTATTATTCAACAATGTAGAAAATAATACAAATAAAGAAAAACCCTGGAATGAGTAGGTGTCCAAACTTTTGACTGGTACTGTATAAGTCCAAAAATGTATGTAGAAACTACAGTTTGCCTCTTGAAGCCTATCAAAAGTGTACAAGTGTGAGCATGTGTCCTTTAGGCCTATTAGGCCTTTACCACTCTTGGACAGAGGAATGACTTTGGCTTCCCTCTAGGCCTGAGGACAAACACTTTCCTCTAGGCTTAGATAAAATATATGACAGATAGGAGTGCCTATAGAGTCAGCTACTATCCTCAGTAGCTTTCCATCTAAGTTGTCAATGCCAGGAGGTTTGTCATTAGTGATTTACATTTTTTTTACACCTCTCTCCCAACAACTTTACAAAATTCAAACTTGCTTTTCCTTCATTATTTATTTTGTTTATGCATGAATACATTGTCTCACTGTTTGTTGTTGGCATTTCCTGGGCTGGTGGTGGGTTTTCCAGTCCTGTGGGTCTCAATATTCCTGTGGTCCATCTTCAGTTTCTCCGAGATCATTTCCCTCACTTTGTCCTCAGACTCCATCCAGGTCTCATGTGGAGATTCTGCAATTCCATCCACAACAATGTTGTTCCGCCTTGATTATTCTTCAACATAATCAGATTTCTCCATCATTGTTATCATGGATTCACATACAAAACTGATGTCCTCTCTCAATGACTTACAGATTACTGTCGTCTTGCCGTTCTCCTATTTAAACTTATCTAGCTGGCCCTGGGAGCACCACAAACTCTTCTTCAGGTCCTGGACCTCTCTGCTCAGGACGTCCATTATTTTGTTAGTTGACTCCACCAGTATTTGGGCACAACACTTGAAGCAATTTTTTTATGTTGTAACAACTGCTTGTGGAATAATTTTTGTTCATTTAAAAGATTGTTCACGTGATAGAGAGACACCACTGTCCTCAACGATACTCCCATTGGCTTTGATCTTTGTCATGGTAGCAACATAGGTTGGCTGTTACTCCTCACAGTTCCAGACAGGGCAGGTCGCAGGGAAGATGGAAACAGCAACAAACAGCAGGGATCTAGACAGCCACAAGCCCCAAGGACAATCCATGGTCCCGCCACAAGCCCCAAGGACAATCCATGGTCCCAGGCACAAGGGCTAACCTTGAGGGCTTGAATGCAGGCGGATACCTCCGTTATAACTAGCTCTAATAAGCTCAATTTGGAGAGCTGATACACAAGTTATACATTGTTTTGTAGCTTATAGCCTCCTCTTTTCAGAAATGTATCGAGCTAAAAATGTATGTTGGGGTTAATGTGATTGATAATGATGGAGCAAGTCACATATAACAACACATTTTGACCACTTTCCCAGCACTTTAGAAATAAATTTAGAGCGTATGACATCGTCTACTTCTCTGCTATTCAAATCTGTAATCAGAACATAATTATCTTTGACCAATCAAGAAGTACAGCTGTTTTAGGAACATCACCAACTACTTTCACTAAGCTAACTTCCCACTATTGAGTAAACTACCACTTTAGACAAATATGTAGAGGCTATGACATCTACATCTACTTCTCCGCTCTTCAAATTTGAAATTAGAACAGAAATATCTTCTACCAATCAAACGTTACAGCTGTTTTAGTAACCACATCAACTACATTTCACACTTTCACAACAATTTAGTCAAAAACAGAGTGTACGAAATCTTAGTCTAATTCTCTGCTTTTCAAATCTCAAATCAGAACACTTTTTCCACAACGTGTCACGCCCTGACCGTAGAGAGCTTTTTATGTCTCTATTTTGGTTTGGTCAGGGTGTGATTTGGGTGGGCATTCTATGTTGTATGTACTATGATTTTGCATTTCTATGTGTTGGGCCGGGTGTGGTTGTCTATCGTTTGTCTCTGATTGAGAACCATACTTAGGTTGCCTTTTTCCCACCTGTATTGGTGGGTAGTTGTCCATGTTTAGTTGCCTGTGAGCACTACGTTGGCTTCACGTTTCGTTTGTTAGTTTGTTATTTTGTTAGTTTGTTAAGTGTTCTTCGTTGAATTAAAATACAAATTCCAATCGCGCTGCACCTTGGTCCACTCCTTTAAACGGCCGTGACACAACCACAAAAATACTTTTAAAGAGCTAAGGCAAGTCCCACAAATGACTTAATGTAAAATTACCTAGTTAAGTAGTGCACTTGATAGCTATATCACAGGCATAGAGTGACAACATCAATATCCATTAATTACCACTGAGATACACTACATAACCTGTGGGCACCTGCTTGTCGAACATCTCATTCCAAAATCATGGGCAATTATATGTAGTTGGTCCCCCCTTTGCTGCTATAACAGTCTCCACTCTTCTGGATCTAGCTGCTATAACAGTCTCCACTCTTCTGGGAAGGCTTTCCACTAGATGTTGTCGCATTGCTGTGGGGACTTGCTTCCATTCAGCCATAAGAGCATTAGTGAGGTTGGGCACTGATGTTGGGCGATTAGGCATATTACAGTAGGCTATGTACTTATGGCAGTAAGCCTTATGGATTTTCTGTATTTCTCCATTTGTAGTTATTCATCCAGAAAAAAAGGGCCAAAAAATGCACAGAGAAGTGACTTGGAAAGTCTATATTTTCACCTAATGTCTCATCTTCACCAGTCTGACAGCAATGAGGATAGTTAACAACCACATAAAACACCAATATTTGTCACAGAAAGATTGATTCTTCCCTTAGGGAGTTGTTGGTTGGTGCGCCAGATAGCCTGACCTTCTGCAAAACGGCTCCACAGCATGCCATCCAGGGAGAGGAAATTTCATTTAAAACTGTTAAATCGTATTATAACTTGGCAGAAGCCTGTCCTCAGACTATAATTCTGAAATTCTGAAATCCCTTTCATCAAAATCAATGCTAAATGTTAACCAACCAAAATGAATAGTTGGAAAGGAAGCCTGTGATTGATTTATCAACTGTCTACCAGACAGAACTTAGTGTATCAATGTGGAGAGACAAAAATCTAGTTTCCTGGACATCACAAATAAGTTCCACAAGTCTCCATTTTAGAACCTGTTTTGTTCACCATTTACAATATATTTAGGCAAAGTTGTAAAAAAACATCAACTTCTACTGATGACACTTGTATATTCATGCTCATATATTTATCTTAATTTATTTGATAGAAAAAGTACCAATTAAGGTCTCTTCACAAACCCTTCATTTGAATGTACAGTATATTCATAATTTCCTGAATTACAGGAATTAACCTATTATTCAATAACAACTGGTGTTGTCTAACCAGTCACATTGCAGTTTAACAGTCGAGGACAGAATCATTGCCCTCAGCTAAATCACTCTGTCCTCGCTAGGTGAGGGCTGGCTGCTTCCAACTCGTGCCAAGAGGACTAGATAGATTGTCGCACACAGTGTCCTTTGCAAACCTCGTTCTTAGTGTGAACCTGTCATGCTTACTAAGTAGACAGTCTTACATTCAGCAGCAGGACAAATAAAGAGAGCCCTGGGGGAAAATCAACACCCCCTCACAACAACCCGCCTCTTCCAATCTAAGCCTGCAGTTTCCACACAGACTGGAGCAGCGGTCCGGTCACTGACATTTTATGAGCTCAGAGGTTTGACAGAGCAAGTTAAGAGCACTGACATTATTGCTTGAGCAACTTGTGGAAATGCACTTTTTTTGGTCAATGGATGATAATGTCATGTAGAATGATATGATATACTGACACTGCATGAACTGTATCAAGATCTCAAGATCTTAAAAGGAAAATGATATAAACAATTACACTGAGTAAGCTGCCAATCAATGCTTTATCACAACCAAAACAAACAGCAAATGCATACAACAAGCTTGATGTAATCATTGCGTGCTAAGAATATGGGATCAAATACAAAACTTTTGACTACTTTAATACACATAAGTGATTTTTTCCTAATACTTTTGGTCCCCTAAGATGCAGGGACTTTGTACAAGAAAATGCTGTAATTTCTAAACAGTTCACCTGATGAAAATACCCTCAAATTAAAGCTGACAGTATGCACTTTAACCTCATAGTCATTGTATCATTTAAAATCCAAAGTGCTGGAGTACAGAGCCAAAACAACAACAACAAAATGCACTGTCCCAATACTTTTAGAGCTCACTGTATGAGGATCATTTAGTTGCTAATGGCAGCCTGCTGTACCCTGGTCGGCCTTCAACTTGAGATACTCAATGAGAGGGCGCAGCACTGAGCTAGCCTGCAATGTCACTTCCTGGAGAAGCTCAAACTGCACATGTTATGTCTCCATGAGATGGCATCTTAACCGATTTCCTTGGCTTCAAATGCGCTATTGAGTCTTCACGATGGCTTTGTCCATTCATATACAGTCATTGGGGTAGCCAGACCAGGACACAAACCTGGGTCCCTGTAACTGTCTGTTACACCAAACCTCTGGGTCGGTAGGTGTTAAACTAAGGTCGCTATGATATGATGGTCAACAGTTAATTTCAAAATGGTGATGGACTATGTGGGGAAATTAGAGGGAAAACAACTAAATCCATACATGGCAATGAAGTAGATTGATAGAAAGTGACTTCCTCCCACAGTTGTGTACACCAAGCCAAGAGCTATCAATGTGGAGCTAGATATAAGCTAACTAGCTAACAAACTAGCTAGCTATCACATTTCCCAATTCACAGATATTAGCCTACCCCTGAGTCCATTATCTGAATACACACACTGTTACAGGGAGAGCTTAAAACAGCAATCAAACCCACCCACTACCTATGCCATCCAAATCATGTTACGCTAATAATGTTACAAGGTGAAACAGGCTTATGAGATTACAACCTTCCCCGGAACCTTGGATCTGTCTCCGTGCTAAAAACAAACATGAAAAGGACTTTTTGTCCTTTAAAAAAAAAACTCATTTTATGAGTCACTCTGCATTGAAAAAATGTCAAGCTCGTATTCCATTCTGCAGGTTATTGGTGGATAATATTGATTAACGCAGATAGGAAAACATTTGGTACTGTTAGCTGTGAGGCCACTTGCGGAATGAGGAACAAATCTGAATAATGGCCAGTTTTCCTAAAGAGACAGCTGGTTGGTTAATATTGATAATGCGAAGGACATTCATTTAAAGAGTTCACAGGAAGCGGGTGGCTTCATCCAGTCCTAATTACAGATAGTGGCAGTCCTTGTTTAGCTGACACTAAATGCCTCTGGGGGAGAGGATACAATTGCCTGCCGAGAATGTGAGAGTAATTTATTATAATTTAATATTTATCTATTGGAGGAGGCTGAGTTATCAGAAAACGCTAAATTGAAAGACAGCCAAGCGAGTCAGCAGAAAAAAACAAGCTCTGATGACCCTCGAAGAGAAAGTGAAAAAGAGTGATGGAGAGATTGAACACATTTTGCATTTTGTAAAAATGTATGTAAGGACAGTCTGAATTTACTGAGTCAGAGAAGATAATGCTTACTCCATTATTGAAAAAGCCAAGACCCATTAAGTCTAAAAAGCTGATGGGCAAAAATGGCTTTGATATGCACGGTAGCGTCTGAGTTAAAGGGCTCTACATCCAACTTCTTTCACTTGAGAACTAACTGTATTCCAGAAACCAGGGACAAGAAGCTGGGTTAGGTCTGGACATGATGGTGCTGGATAATTATGCACAGGATGCAAGGAAATGGCCATCATTAAGCTGAGCTGCCATCAGAGAGAAGGCTCACAGCTGGACGCGGCTGGGAAAAGAGGGTGAATAACCCCTTAACACATTCTTCCTCTCCACCAACCCTCCTAGTAAAGCATGATTCACAGCTGTACATGTATTATACTGTATAATGCAGAGCCATGGATAGAGATTATATATGGCTCTGGTTTAATGTCAAATGGTGGTGCCGGAAGTGTATATGATAATGACAGATGGCACATGTGAATATTCATACACGTGTGACAAAGAAAAAAGCCTTGGTCATTGGCTACCAACTTACATACAGTACTACAACACAAGGGACAAGCAATATAAAACAACAACATTTGTGTTAATTTATTACACAATCACCTGTAAATATTGCAACTTCACATCTTGCTTTCATAGTGTATCAGACTTTTATAATTTTGTTTATCATTCTGAAAAGGCTCAAATATATGATTGCTTTTTATTCAACAGATAGTTATGGCAGAACAAATCAAAATGACTTGAACCCTATCAAGATTTGAAAGCAGTCCTCTTCAATAACATTACACTTCTCCACAGTAGTGGCATTGCTATCAAGGACCATACACATGAGTAGGCCATCCTCTTTGTAGCCGCCGCTACGCTAAAGTCCTGAGTGCCTTAATCAGACTGATGGCTTCCCCTCATAAGTGTCTGCTTCACCTAATAAGTGTGCGCTTGACAGCTTTGCTTTGGCTGTATTCATCAATCTAGCAAGAAGGCTATGGCCCAGAAAGATATGACCTGCTATGGCCCAGAAAGATATGACCTGCTATTGCCCAGAAAGCTATGAAAGCTATGGCCTAGAAAGCTATGAAAGCTATGGCCAAGAAAGCTATGAAAGCTATGACCTATGTCTGAGAAGAAAAAAAAACGTTTCAACCCATTATGATCTAGTACACAATAAAAGTATGATAAAACATGTAGAAATATGATGTCTTAGTGAATTCATGACATGTGAATAAACAACCATTTTCATACTTTATAATCCGTTTTAGGAATACCCAAAATATGTCATCTTCTTTATTACTTTACCCAAAACATCATGACATTAGTGATAGTCCAAATTTGTGACATTTGTGAATGTCTTAATCAACATTTTGGTCATTTAAACAGTGTATCTCCACCCTATCGACAAGGGACTTTCCACACAAAATTGCTTCTTTACTTATTTTAGGTTTAAGGTAGTGTGTAGGTTGAGGAACCCAATGATGTATGTGGCATGTCTGTATTGTAAGCGAGTCGACTTAAAGAGCTGCTTTTCTAAGGACCGCCCCTTTGACGTGACGTGGTAAAGAGCTGACAAAATGGATTGTAATGACGCATCCGACCACTGTCTAGTTTTTTGTGTTCTGACTTAAAAATGGTGGGAAATGAATCAATTAAGTAATGTAAACATTCAATCAGTAATTACTAGTAAATCTAGTGCCAGAAATTGGACACTGTAGTCTTAAGAGTCTAAATCCTATGGTGTTTTATTTTTTACTTCTGGCACTATTCACCAGTATAGTATAGTGTCTGACACCAACTCCAAGTGACTCTGACACCAACTCCAAGTAACTTTGACACACCTTCAATGGACGTATGACTGTCCAAACATGGTCACGTACAGAGTCAAATGTTTCAAATGTTAGTATAGGGAGGATGAAAAAGGAGGAATAAGGCAGGACCAATTACAACAAAATGATGCCATAATAACACTGCTTATCCAATTTAACTATTCGAGCCAATACTCATTCTTGCCAACACATTTTGCTCAGCATCTCTTGATCTAGATTTCTGTAATATCTGTTTCTGGTGTAATGCTTCCGGCCTAAGTCTAAAGATAGTCCATGCACTAATTGTTTAACCCGGGGTCTCGGAAATCAATTTGAACTCTTGACAGAACGCCTCTAAGTCAATCAGCTCCTCTGCCCAGGTATAAGCCATTTATAAGCCATTTCAAAAAGAATTAGTGGGTGTATGAAATGGAATAAAATCTGATCTGCTCTTGGTTGATGAGGGTTGTGAAGGGAGCCAAAGCAATGTTATCTTTTAGCGTTTCGGCTGCTTCCTCCCCTGTGTGCATAATCTCACAACGGGGGCTACGTAGGCCTCACGTACGACCGACACCCTAATCACATTTACTTGGATATTTAACCAGAAGGATATCTAACCCTCATCTCGTACAACCATCAGTAATCAATGATGGAGATCAAAGCTGAGTCTAATGTCACTCTACGTTAGGCATGACATTGGCATAATGTCTCCCCACAAAAAACAGGGAGGAGGAAAAGAGGACCTAAAAGTGAACAAGTATAAGACCTTGTCCAAAAAAGACAGGATAAGGTATTTGTGAGGGTGTTTACTTATCTATTTTGATATTAAGAAATGGGCTTGACTGCCTATGCAGCCTTGTAGCTGTGAATGTCATTGTGCATTTGAGGCTAAGCAACTCAGTATAATTAGCTGTCTGCCTCACCAGTCAACCTGGTATGACCTGGTGTGACCTGAAAAAACGTGCCCCAAATCGAGTGAGATGGACAACATCATCAATGGCATATACTCTATATAGGAGCGAAATGCTTAAATCAGGTAAATCAAGTCTTAGCATTCAACGGGTATTTCTCATATGTATACTACCATGCTCCACACTCTCATGCTCCGAGTGCATTCTGGATGTTCTCTTGAGTGCATTCTTGTGAGGACGAGAGTGTGGAGAACGCATAAAACATCACATTTGAGAAGCACTCAAACTCCCCCTACTGTATTACCTCACACTGCACCCCGCTCCTCCGCTCTCTCCACTGGCTTCCAGTTGAAGCTCGCATCCGCTACAAGACCATGGTGCTTGCCTACGTAGCTGTGAGGGGAACGGCACCTCAGTACCTTCAGGCTCTGATCAGGCCCTACACCCAAACAAGGGCACTGCGTTCATCCACCTCTGGCCTGCTCGCCTCCCTACCACTGAGGAAGTACAGTTCCCGCTCAGCCCAGTCAAAACTGTTCGCTGCTCTGGCACCCCAATGGTGGAACAAACTCCCTCACGACGCCAGGACAGCGGAGTCAATCACCACCTTCCGGAGACACCTGAAACCCCACCTCTTTAAGGTATACCTAGGATAGGATAGAGTAATCCTTCTGACCCCCCCCCCCCCTTAAAAGATTTAGATGCACTATTGTGAAGTGGCTGTTCCACTGGATGTCATAAGGTGAATGCACCAATCTGTAAGTCGCTCTGGATAAGAGCGTCTGCTAAATGACTTAAATGTAAATGTAAATGATCTCCCCATTCACTGAACCTTCTTCCAGCCAGGACAATGGCAACAATAGAGACCAAACAAGATATACACAATGCAAACGTTTTACTTCATAACTAACAGATAGCTATATGTAAATCGTAATAATGTAGCTAACCAGATAGTTAAACAGGCAAAAATGACTTCAAACTAATGTTATGCAAGGTGATGTCAATTCTTCATGGGTAGCCAGCTAGCTAACAATTCTCTAACAACAGACAACAGCTAGCCAGGTAGCCCTATTGACTTACTATGGGCTTGTGATCTACACACACTACAGTGGGTATTGTAGTCAGGTAAACATGCCCAAATTAACACAGCACATATTTATTACGTATCAAGATAAAATATTGTAGTCAGGCAACATATGAGATATGAATAGGCAACATTTCATTCCGAAGTCAGAGTGTATTTTCTCTCGCTTCAGCTCAGATAATGTTCGCCATTGTTTTCAAGAAATTGTGTGTAATTTTTTATGTGGTTGCGTCATATTTCTGTGCATACTTTCCGTTGAAGCCTGCATCGATGCACGCTTCAAAATATGTACAAACGGAGTACGCATTCAAGAAGTGTCCTCCGTGCTCTGTTGAGCATTTGATTTGGAATCATACTCCGACCCAGCCGTACTCCAATTTGCATGCTCGGAACAAAATAATATGCATTTTGAAAAACACCCAATGAACGAACAGTCTTTAGGATCTAGCAGATTTCTAGTGATAACTGTCTGTACTGGCTGTAACACCCTGACATAAAACCTTCATGAAAACACCATATTAAAGTGTCTTACAACCAACCATACGTGTGTGTTAGTGTGTATGTGCCCTATTGTGTGTGGGGCGTGCAAAGATTTAAACTTGCTTATGACACAACAGATTAGGCAGCAAAACAGGGGAGGGTTCCCGAAGCGGAATGGACCTGTGTGAAGTGGTAGCTTTTCTAGTCGATGATTCGATGAATCAAGGAGAAGAGCCACACAGGATTCAATTAACTTCATCAATCATCTATAGTAGAAATACTTTGAGTGTGTCAAGTGTGTATTCAGGGCTTTGAGAGGAATGAAACAGTAATTTGAGTATATTCCCCAAGATTTAGTCAACTCAAAATGCTCAGAGTGTGCAGAAATGGTGCTAACACAGGGGTTTGAAGGCACACAGTGTCCCCCATGTTGGATTATGCCACAATAAAGGCAGTTGTGAATGGATTTAGAGAATGCTTTTGAAGCCTGGAAATAAAAGGAACACATTCCATAAATATGTACTGTACCGATCCTTCAAATAGACCATTCTTTATTTATAGGGAACACTAATATGGAAATATCTGGCTTAAGAACATCAAATGTGGCTCAGAGAACAGTATTATTATACTTTTATTGTTCCGTGGTAAGAATGCAAAAAACTCAGTCAGCGAAAATATTAAAACCACTATACGTGGGATAATTAAAATTAATATAATGCATAATAATCTAAAAACAAAAGCCGACAACTACTAGATGTTGATTCTCTTATCTCAGGCCTTTTACAGTACCCAATTAGCCTTTTCACAATGACAACTCTCCAAATCAAGAAGTGGCCTCAATTCTCATTTAGCTGAAATGCTAATGATTCTTAAGATAATTCAAGGTCTAATTATAATTTTTTCATTAAAAGCCCAGGCTTAGTAATTAAAGGACTGTTAACTTCTCGTCGGTCCTATTGATTATTTTTAACCTCATTCAGGAGAGAAACCCAAAGTAAAGATAAGGTTGAGAGAGAAGCCCTGCAGCCAGTCAAAGAATGGATTATACGAGGGGTCGGGTTATTTGCAGTTTCACGCCATACCATCTTGCTCTGTTGACAGAGATGGCACGTGTCGAGAGCAAGTGCCCTCACCTCGTTCAATCGCCCAGTTACAAACACAGTCAAATTAAAATTGTATCAACATTTGATGAGCAGAAAGTCTAAAGCAATCCCCTGCATTATTATCCCCCCGCCGTGAAGCAAGCTGTCTATGAAATGAGCAGCTGCCGGCTAAACAGGGTCTATTGTGATTTTTTTGAAAGTGGTTAGTCTCTGCTAGAACATCAGATAAGTGGAAAAAGCCCTTTTGCCTCTGCACCATTAATGAAACTGAAAACCAAGTGATGAGTTCAGAAGGCGGAAATAAAAAAACATGAAAATTCCAAATCATATAACTTCCCTCCTCCAGCCAGAATCTGCAACTGCCAAAACTCAGCGGTTCACACACTCCCCTGGAGGAAGAGGACTTGTCTTGACCACCTGTGGTGGTGTGACGCCCGCTGTGCAGACACTTAGGGAACACAGCGAGGGGGCAGAGAGGGAGACAGCAGAACCCTGGAGAAATGCATCCTTCCTAGGCTTACCTCCATGAAGTTATCACAGATCTAAATGGGTTGGATTGGTGAAAATAATAGGCTGGTAGCCTTGTTTTCAATTATCTAATCTCTTACAGATCTGTGATAATCTCAATGAAATAAGGAAGGGAGGATGCAGGTATTCCGTATTCGTACAGGACCCATGGTTCCATCCCAGTAATAAGTCCTTTCTACATCCCAAAGATCTAAAATAATTGGATTGGTGGAGGCATGGGCTAGTGGCTAGTGGGAGTTTCCACCATATATTTTTTTATACCAGTCCTTTTCTTTTAAGTCAGTGAAGGGAAGTGCACACTGAGATGAATAAGAGATAATTGGGACAATTGGAACATACAGTATATTTGCTGTGCTATACCTCACTCCTATACACATAATAATTTACAGTAATTTTCCACAAACCATTTTTCAAATGGACATGTCATCCAATGTATCTAAAATTATGAAAATCAATGAATATATATAAAATAGGTAGCGACAGGGAAGAGGCAGGCTGCTGGTTTGACAGTGGAAAAATGTCTTGCCTCCGACTGGCAGCTGTAAAAGGTGCTATCTAGAACCTAAAAGGGTTCTTTGGCTGTCCACATAGAAGAACCCTTTGAATAACCCTTTTTGGTTCCAGGTAGAACGCTTTTGGGTTCCATGTAGAACCCTTTCCACAGAGGGATTTACATGGAATCCAAAAAGGGTTGTACCTGGAACCAAAAAAAGGTTATCCTAACGGGACAGCCTTTTGGAAGCCATTTCTCTGAGTGTAGTGTCGCTGGTCGAGAGAAGGGCGGATGGGCTGTGTTTGGGAAACGGCACGTCAGCGTCAGGAGCACGACTGCCCCATGACTCAAGCGGCCTATCACGAGCGCCCCACCAGTGAGGCCGATGGGCAATTAAGATCACTCTGGAGGGCCGCCTGCCTCCCAAGTGCTGATTGCTAACTGGGTAACAGCTCTCCCAACTGAATTTGTCTCTCTCTCTCTCTCTCACACACACACACACACACACAGACAAAGACCAAGACACACACAAACACCTTATTTTTCCGTTGGGACTAGTAGGCTTAAGCGGTGTGTTTATTCTCTTCACAGAGCCACAGCTTAGGGCCACAGGATTCATCTCCAGTAAACAATCTTGATGTCAAACTGGCAGAGCATACATCTGAGTAGGAGTTACAGACACCCCCCCCTCTCACATCTATGACACCTGTCCCAAAATTGAGAGCATAATCTTTGATCTGAAGAGAGAACTGGCTCAGCCAGGTAATATGGGGAGAAATCAAAACCAAATCAAGAGGAGAGAGAAAGGAAACAGAAATGAAGATGAGGGAGGAGTAGAGTAGAGTAAGTAGGAGTCCTGCGGCTATCACCATGCTGTGTGTACATATGTACTGTATCTGCACACAGTGCTATCTGGACCATCTTCTGATGCTCTGTTTCCATAGTAACACACACAAACACACACACGGACTCACACAGACACACACAACGCTCCAAGGCGTCCGTCCCCCTCGACTGATGTTTTTCACTTGGGCCGTATCAATAGATAAACATGTGAGATTATGAAGCCATTTTATCGAACTGATCTGTGATCAGGCAATGCTGTGAGTGCCTACATCAGTGGCTACACACCAGGGTTGGGGTTAAATTCCCTCTCCCTGTAAATTCCAATTAATTCAACAAAAACTCCAGTTCGGTCTTTGAATTCAGAGATAATTAAATTCTTCTCAATTCCAATGTTAGGTAAATTCCAAGAATGAAATTCCCAATTTAATATTATCCCCAACAATTCCCCAAATTCCAATTCGAATTAAATTCCCTCAGGCTTTCAGGCTGATCATGTTACTGTTCAGATAGCCTAGCTATACTCCTAAATATATAAATATAAGATTAAACAAATACCGCAGTCCATTTTTTTATACTGAGTGAGTTAATTCCATCCATTGAGAAATGTACAAATATTGAATTCCAATTAAATTCCAAATACATATATTTTTACACTCGCAATTCAATTCAAACAGTCAACACAGTCCAACGACATCACTTACAGATTGTTGAAATTTGAATTGAATTCAATGTACATTTTCCACTTCATGATTGAATTCAAGAGCAGGGCTGCAGGTAGCCTATTGGTTAGAGTGTTGGGCCAGTAACCGAAAGGTTGCTAAATCGAATCCCCAAGCTGACAAAGTAAAAACCTGTCGTTCTGCCCCTGAAAAAGGCAGTTAACCCATTGTTCCATTGTAAATAAGTATTTGTTCTTAACTGACTTAATTGACCCCAACCCTGCCACACATTATCCCTTCCTACATCAGGAGATCACTTAGCTGCTGTAACTGTCTCCAGGAGAACAGAGCATTGCCTCTAATCCCAAGCATTGATTGGAATTTGTTGGATATCGCCAGTATTTAGTATTCCTTAAGATCCCAATTACAACCTGCATTCAGAATACTATTTTTTATTAAACGTAAGTATTCAAATAATATTTTTAGTAGCATAAGATTGATTCCTCAATCAATGTGGATGTAAAAACAGAACTCGGATAGTAGGAAAACGGAAATGTCTGACTTGCTTGTAGTTACACACATGCTGCGTTCAACCAGTTAGCAAAATCAAAAATGTCAGTTTCCTAGTTCCGACTAGCACATGAGCTCGACATTAGCTCAAAGGTTCTTTATCGGGCAAGAGTTCTCCAGGGAACCATAAGAGTTGAGGAAGAACCATTTAAGAACCTCCTCCATTCACTACACAAAGTAGTTTGGAGCAAATGTATAATGTAACTGCAGATAGTGTTATTTCTTACTGTTTGAGGCAGATCCAAGGATAGAGATAGTGAAGTGTGTTTTGACAAAATCAACATAAGGGATGAGGGGATGTTGCGACTACAGAATGGACACTAACTTATCTTTAATAGGACAGCATAGAATCAACTGCAACTGTACTATACTTGCTGAGAAAAGTGCTTTACAGTACTCTATGTCTACAACTCTGTTGGGAGCTGTGCAAAGATTTCACTCAAAGAGGCAGCGTTTACACATGCAGCCCAAATCTGATATTTTGTCCAATTATTGGCAAAAGATCTGATCTGATTGGTCTAAAGACCAATTAGTGGCAAACGGTCAGAATTGGGCTGCCTGTGTAAACGCAGCCGTTGCGTCACAATTCCTCTTATTTAACCAATGGAAGACCACACAATCCAGGTAAACTGAAAAACACTGATTCCATCACACACACAAACCTTTGGTGTGTGTGACGGGCCTGTCAAATGATTGTTGCCTAGCAACGTTCATCTCCAATGCCCTCAGTAAGGTCAGCCTATTCTTTCCTGAGTGTTCCATCCTGATCGTCATTAGGAGTCTGACAACCCTCACCCTGTGTGTGTGTGTGTTTGTGTTTGTGTGTGTATACAGTATGTGTGCAATACTGTATGATACCTTTCTTTTTATCAACTAGCACAGGTGAATCACAGATACTGTACCACAATGTACAGTCCTTAAACATTTTACTGCAGTCAAGGACATTCTGAAAGGCTTTTCATTGGCATAGTTGTTGTGTGGGTTTGTGGCTCCACAGGATTTAGCCTGCATAGAAGGTCATTAACAAACCATATATCCAATTTCCCCAATGGATGAACAGAATCGGGTAATTAGCTTATTCATTATAATCCCTTTTCATCTAAAACAGCTTAACTAACAACTCACAGCCAAATCAAACAGGACTGATTCAGAGATCAAACCTAATCAAACCAAATGCCCCGAAGTGGACCGGACCTGTTTTCAGGTCGGAGAAACCTACTGATCTAGAATCAGGAACTATTTGTCCCCTGGTTAAATGGCTTTACTTCTGTGATCGCTGGAAATTGACCTCAGTCCCGTGTTTCACCTTGAAGGGCACACATTTATCTTGGCCGCCCCCTGGGGGAACAGAAAGGGGATCAGACGGGGGTGTTATTACTCCTCCGCCACCGCTGCTCTGGGATCAGTGTGGGCGCTAGTGGTCACAGGGTCCCTTAGGCACTATCGCTCTCCCACTGTGGATCAATGATGACACTATTAAACGCTAGTGTTGAGGCCACGTTGGCTGGATCCACATCTCACAGCCAGCTGCAGCCTGCGTTAAAAAGGGGTGAGGGAATGGGAGTGGATGTGCAAGAGTTGCACACCTCTCCCCCATCTACCTGCCCCCGCCCCCGCACCCTTTCCAATCAATAGCCCAATCATTTTCAGTTTTCCTAGCAAAGCGCTAGTTGGAGATGCGTTGTCAGTTATTCCTCGTGGTGATGGCCCTTTGGATAGGGGGAGAGTTCGGCTGTTCTAGGTCCCCTGTATTTCCGCTGTACAGGCTGGGAGTGCTTATTGATCCAGCGTGGGCAGAGATCTTTACTGGTGTTGATGAGCCGCACATTATCCTCTTATACGCACACACATGGACTCGCACACAAACATACACACGGACGCAGGCACGAACACATGCCCAATCACAAACACACGCACACACACATACTTGTATGCACACACAAACACACACGGACACACACACACATTGCCCCCCGCACTGCCCCTATGGATACATACTGTATGTATCCACACATAATGCACAAGACTATGACCACACAAAAAAAATACTCCATTGGCTCCATTCAAGGCATTGAAAAACATAATTCATGCATGTCATAAAACAGATGGCTACAGTAGGACTAATCCCCCCCTGTTGATTAATCAGTATGCTAAAGACAAATGGGTCAATCAATGCTGCAGCAGAGAGACAACAGAGGAAACATGGGGAGATTGTTTGGGGATCATGCACTCATTTGGATCTGTGATGCAGATCATATTGAAAGATAGTATTTTATAAATATTCGAAAAGAGTAGTGGCTTGAGTTAAAGCAATAAACCAATGAAAATAAGCAAAAATGGATGCTAAACTCTTATCCTTTTACATATTTACAATGTGATGAGGATTTAATCAGACCTTTTAGTTTTTTTAATCAAATCTCTATACTAAAATTAGCAGTAGGCTTACATAATGATGTAGATTATTATTCTTTTTACAATCTAGCAACTCTGAAATATAATACCCATCCTTATGTTTTTATTTTGCGTGCGTCTCTAAAGTGGGATAGAACATTACAGTATGTCAACAGTCTATTTCCCACCAGAACACAACCATTTCCATAGCATTATTGTGTCTCAATTGGTCGTGGCAGGGGAACTGAGATTTTCTAAAATCTGCTCTTTTCTCAGCAGGCAGGATCCAGCCCCAGTGTATCCAATTAATGAAATGTTTTTTCAATGTATTCCTTACAAGATACGCTGCCATCTTCAATCTTCCCAACAGACAAGTCCGGCAGCTCCCAGAAATAATATGATGTACAGTATTTCAGGGGACAATTCAATTTCTGTGTGACCCAAAACATTTATGGAAACAACAGAAAAAGAGTAGGAATACTATACACTCAATGCATAGGCTATCCTGGGGGGGGCGATTTATTATTAACTAGTGACCTCAGCTGAATAACTAAAGACAAGATATGACCTTCGTACTAAAAGGACTCATGGATGTGCTTACTGGGAGCAAAATCTACAATGAGTTAGATAACACTTGATAGACAGAAGTAGATTTTGAGAGAAGCTCTCTATCAGAAACTCGGCAAAAATAGAAACGTCCCTTTTTCAGGACTCTGTCTTTCAAAGATAATTCGTAAAAATACAAATAACTTCACCGATCTTCATTGTAAAGGGTTTAAACACTGTTTCCCATGCTTGTTCAATGAACCATAAACAATTAATGAACATGCACCTGTGGAACGGTCGTTAAAACACTAACAGCTTACAAACGGTAGGCAATTAAGGTCACAGTTATGAAAACTTAGGGCACTAAAGAGGCCTTTCTACTGACTCTGAAAAATACCAAAAGAAAGATGCCCAGGGTCCCTGCTCATCTGCGTGAACGTGCTTTAGGCGTGCTGCAAGGAGGCATGAGGACTGCAGATGTGGCCAGGGCAATGAATTGCAATGTCCGTACTGTGAGATGCCTAAGACAGCGCTACAGGGAGACAGGACGGACAGCTGATCGTCCTCGCAGTGGCAGACCACGTGTAACAACACCTGCACAGGATCGGTACATCCGAAAATCACACCTTTTGATTTTGACCCCCCCACCCTTTGTTCAGGGACAAATTATTCAATTTATGTTAGTCACATGTCTGTGGAACTTGTTCAGTTTATGTGTCAGTTGTTGAATCTTGTTATGTTCATACAAATATTTACATATGTTAAGTTTGCTGAAAATGAACACAGTTGACAGTGAGAGAACGTTTCTTTTTTTGCTGAGTTTATGTGCTGAAGGAGTCAAGGAGATGAGAGGATTACATACACTATACATACAAAAGTATGTGGACACCCCTTCACCCCTGAGTGTATTCGGCTCTTTCAGCCACACTTGTTGCTGACAGGTGTATAAAATCGAGCACACAACCGTGCAATCTCAATAGACAAACTCTGGCAGAAGAACGGCCTTACTGAAGAGCTCAATGACTTTCAAAGTGACACCGTTATAGGATGCCACCTTTCCAACAAGTCAGCATCACATTTCTGCCCTTCTATAGCTGCCCCGGTCAACTGTAAGTGCTGTTATTGTAAAGTGGAAACATCTAGGAGCAACAACAGCTCAGGCTGGAAGTGGAAGGCCACACAAGCTCAAAGAACGGACCGAGTACGCGCCGAGTACTGAAGTACATATGTAACGGATGTGAAATGGCTAGCTAGTTAGCGGGTACGCGCTAGTAGCATTTCAATCAGTTACGTCACTTGCTCTGAGACTTTAAGTAGGGTTGCCCCTTGCTTGCAAGGGCCGCGGCCTTTGTGGAGCGATGGGTAACGATGCTTCGTGGGCAACCGTTGTTGATGTGTGCAGAGGTTCCCTGGTTCGCGCCCATGTCGGGGCGAGGGGACGACGTAAAGTTATGCTGTTACATTGGTGCCGTGACCCGGATCACTGGTTGCTGAGGAAAAGGAGGAGGTTGAAAGGGGGGGTGAGTGTAACGGATGTGAAATGGCTAGCTAGTTAGCGGGTACGCGCTAGTAGCATTTCAATCAGTTACGTCACTTGCTCTGAGACTTTAAGTAGGGTTGCCCCTTGCTCTGCAAGGGCCGCGGCCTTTGTGGAGCGATGGGTAACGATGCTTCGTGGGCAACCGTTGTTGATGTGTGCAGAGGTTCCCTGGTTCGCGCCCGTGTCGGGGCGAGGGGACGACGTAAAGTTATACTGTTACACATAGCGTGTAAAAAGCGTCTGTCCTCAGTTGCAACACTCACTACCGAGTTCCAAACTTCCTCTGAAAGCAACATCAGCACAATAAATGTTAATCAGGAGCTAAATTAAATGGGTTTCCATGGCCGAGCAGCCTAAGATCACTGTGCGCAATGTCAAGCGTCGGCTGGAGTGGTGTAAAGCTCGCCGTCATTGGACTCTGTAACAGTGGAAAAGCGTTCTCTGGAGTGATGAATCACGCTTCACCATCTGGCAGTCCGACAGATGAATCTGTGTATGGTGGATGCCAGAAGAACGGTACCTTTCCGAAGGCTGTAGGAGGAATAATGGTCTGGGGCTGTTTTTCATGGGCCCTTAGTTCCAGTGAAAGGAAATCGTAACACTACAGCATAAAATGACATTGAAAACGATTCTGTGCTTCCAACTTTGTGGCAACAGTTTGGAGAAGGCCCTTTCTTATTTCAGCTTGACAATGCCCCTGTGCACAAAGCGAGGTCCATACAGAAATAGTTTGTCGAGATCGGTGTTGAATAACTTGACTGGCCTGCACAGAGCCCTGACCTCAACCCCATCAAACACCTTTGGGATGAATTGAAATGCTGACTGCGAGCCAGGCCTAATCGCCTAACATCAGTGCCCAAACTCACTAATGCTCTTGTGGCTGAATGGAAGTCCTTGCAGCAATGTTCTAATATCTAGTGGAAAGCCTTCCCAGAAGAGCTGTTATAGCAGCAAAGGGGGGACTCAAGGTAAACCAACTTATATGTTTTGGAAACATTCCAAAATATTTGGTCTAGAGAGCCTGACCCAGCCAACATCCAATTCCCTGAGAAAATTAACACAACTCTCTTCTCGGGGCCAAACTGGCAAATTTTTCCCCATTCAACCCCTATTAGTACTGTGCCAGATTTGAGATGGGCTGTCATAGGCCATAGGGGGATGGGGTGGCAGCAGGGGCAGATGGGTCCAGGTTGATGTATTATGCATGGGTGACAAGAGACCTCAGGAGGGCCAGCTGAGGAGAGGGAAAGGGGGACAGATTGATCCAAGGACACCGTGGGGCACCCCGCCACCACAGCAGCCCTCCCTCAGGCCTCAGGGGACCTGGACGGACCTCACTGGCTCTGTGACCCTGGGCATGGCTCCAAACGACCTAATATATATGGGGGAGTTGGTCTATCTATTGTGATTAAATATTCATTGGAGGACTCAGGATGGACATTTGCAGGTCATTTTTCAGGAGTAAGTCCTCAAAACAGTACCAGCAGACAGAGTTTGGAACTCATAACAAATACTGCATTTCACTCATAATCAAACACACCTTCGAAGTGTTTATTTATGTTGTTGTAGCTATATTTTACACACTAGTACTATTACACAAAAATGTTGTTAAAAAAAATAAAATAAAAAGGTGTTGTTCCACCGACTATCTGAGATTAGAACATTTGCCCCAAACCCAATGAGCATGAAAGAACTATGGACCTACTGTAAAGCCTTTAACCTTACGTACCCTTTTCACCCGCTGCACAACATATCGGATCATTGAGGAACCGGAGTTCTATTGATCCATTAGGGGTGTATTCAGTGATGCAAAACATTCAAAACATTACAGATAGAAATAGAATAAATAGAGCTGACACCATTGCCTATTCTATTAAACACACAATCATATCTGTTCTACACAATACTTTTCTATCTCAACGTTCTGTAATGTTACATGCTCTTGAACAAGCCCTTGTTGTCTTTTCAACTCTGTCATTATCAGCTCCACTGTTAATTGCTTTGGGGACTGACAATGATTAGATACTGTTTTGTTATAATGCCTTCGATGGTTTTCAATTTAGGATAGGATGACCTTTAATGTCCCAAAGGGGCAAATGGTCTTAGACTACTGTGTACAGTACAGACACTGTACAATATACACTCAACATACACCTTCCTAATATTGAGTTGAATCCTCTTTTTCCTTTTTCCTTCAGAACATTCTCAATTCGTCGGGGCATGGCCTCTGCAAGGTGTTGAAAGCGTTCCAAGGGGATGCTGGCCCATGTTGACCCTAATGCTTCCCATAGTTGTGTCAAGTTGGCTGGATGCTGTTTGGGTGGTAGACCATACTTGATACAAACGGTAAACTTTTGAGCGTGAAAACCCCAGCAGCGTTGCAGTTCTTGACACTCAAACCAGTGTGCCTGGCACCTACTACCATACCCTGTTATCTTGCCCTTTCACCCTCTGAAGGGTACACATACACAATCCATGTCTCAATTGTCTCAAGGTTTAAATTTTTTTGGTTCCTGAGGGGGAATAGGTTTTGTCGTGCCCGCTTCACGACTGTCATGGTGTGCTTGGAACATGTTAATTTGTTGGTGATGTGGACACCAAGGAACTTAAAGCACTCAACCTGCTCCACTGCAGCCCCGTCGATGAGAATGGGGACATGCTCGGTCCTCTTTTTCCTGTAGTCCACAATCATCTCCTTTGTCTTGATCACGTTGAGGGAGAGGTTGTTGTCCTGGCACCACACGGCCAGGCCTCTGACCTCCTCCCTATAGGCTGTCTCGTTGTTGTCGGTGATCAGGCCTACCACTGTTGTGTCATCGGCAAATTTAATGATAGTGTTGGAGTCGCCTGGCCGTGCAGTCATGAGTGAACAGGGAGTACAGGAGGGGGCTGAGCATGCACCCCTGAGGGGCCCCTGTGTTGAGGATCAGTTACTGATGAAGCTAGTGACAGATGTGGTGTACTTCTCAATGCCATTGGAGGAATCTCAGAACCTATTCCAGTCTGTGCTAGCAAAATAGTCCTGTATCTTACCGCCACACCGGCAGTCATGCGTTATGACTGCAGTAAAATTCCACGGTAATCTCCTTTTATGCAGTCAGGACATGCATTGGTGGTACCCAACTTAATAATGACCTTCAGATCCTAATGGCCTGGTACTCAGGGCTCTATTGTCCCTCCATCAGGTCCTGATGACCTGGTACTCAGGGCTCTATTGTCCCTCCATCAGGTCCTGATGGCCTGGTACTCAGGGCTCTTATTGTCCCTCCATCAGGTCCTAATGGCCTGGTACTCAGGGCTCTAGTGTCCCTCCATCAGGTCCTGATGGCCTGGTACTCAGGGCTCTATTGTCCCTCCATCAGGTGCTAATGGCCTGGTACTCAGGGCTCTATTGTCCCTCCATCAGGTCCTAATGGCCTGGTACTCAGGGCTCTATTGTCCCTCTAACTACTCTGACATCAATGCAAACAGTTATCATCAAAACAGTGTGTGCTTTTAAAACTCACCTCACCGCTCTAGATAGCACCTTTTTTTCTAAGAGTGTAGTCGCAACATGCAGCCCATATATGTTTTGATTTCTAAGACATTCTAAGGTTTGTATCATTCACAACTAAAGTTGCCAAATAACTCTAAATCTAGCATACAGGACCAGTTTCAAATGATCACTTTTACGCTCAACATAGCCACTTCATATGCACACTCCATCTGGAATGGAAAAAATATCCTTTTGACTATAAAATAATATAATATAAATTATTGGCAGGGGACTTATGAGAATATCTTGTCTGCTAAATGAAGGCAACAGCCTATGGCAAGTAGCATTGCCAGATAACATAGGCCAACTCATACCCTCGTCTTCTGAAATATATGTTGTTTATATGATAATTTCTTTAGACCTGCATAAAATTAATACAAATTTATTGTGATGATGTATATTACATTTCTATATTCTAAGTTTTTAAATGTAGATGTCCCATCAGCGGCTTGTATGCGTGGAGACCTAGAGATGCAAAACGTGTTTCTGTTCATTTACGGTCAATTACCGTGAGACCAGCAGTCTTTGCATGACAATAACCGTCTGACAAAATTGAATGACTGCTACAGCCCTATAGAGGAGGTACCCTATAGTGTCTGTCTGAGGGGAGGAGGGATCCTACAGCGTCTGTCTGAGGGGAGGAGGTACCCTACAGCGTCTGTCTGAGGGGAGGAGGGACCCTATAGTGTCTGCCTGAGGGGAGGAGGGATCCTATAGCGTCTGCCTGAAGGGAGGAGGGACCCTATAGTGTCTGCCTGAGGGGAGGAGGGATCCTACAGCGTCTGTCTGAGGGGAGGAGGGACCCTATAGTGTCTGCCTGAAGGGAGGAGGGATCCTATAGTGTCTGCCTGAGGGGAGGAGGGATCCTACAGCGTCTGTCTGAGGGGAGGAGGGACCCTATAGTGTCTGCCTGAAGGGAGGAGGGATCCTATAGTGTCTGCCTGAAGGGAGGAGGGACCCTATAGTGTCTGACTGAGGGGAGGAGGTACCCTACAGCGTCTGTCTGAGGTGAGGAAGGACCCGACAGCGTCTGTCTGAGGGGAGGAGGGACCCTATAGTGTCTGTCTGAGGGGAGGAGGGATCCTATAGTGTCTGCCTGAAGGGAGGAGGGATCCTATAGTGTCTGCCTGAAGGGAGAAGGGACCCTATAGTGTCTGCCTGAGGGGAGGAGGTACCCTACAGCGTCTGTCTGAGGTGAGGAAGGACCCGACAGCGTCTGTCTGAGGGGAGGAGGGACCCTATAGTGTCTGTCTGAGGGGAGGAGGGATCCTATAGTGTCTGCCTGAAGGGAGGAGGGATCCTATAGTGTCTGTCTGAGGGGAGGAGGGACCCTACTGCATCTGTCTGAGGGGAGGAGGGACCCTACAGCATCTGTCTGAGGGGAGGAGGGACCCTACAGCATCTGTCTGAGGGGAGGAGGGACCCTACAGCGTCTGTCTGAGGGGAGGAGGGACCCTACAGCGTCTGTCTGAGGGGAGGAGGGACCCTATAGTGTCTGCCTGAAGGGAGGAGGGACCCTATAGTGTCTGCCTGAGCGGCGGAGGGATCCTATAGTGTCTGCCTGAGGGGTGGAGGGATCCTATAGTGTCTGCCTGAGGGGAGGAGGGATCCTATAGTGTCAGCCTGAGGGGAGGAGGGATCCTATAGTGTCTGTCTGAGGGGAGGATGGACCCTATAGTGTCTGCCTGAAGGGAGGAGGGATCCTATAGTGTCTGCCTGAGGGGAGGAGGGATCCTACAGCGTCTGTCTGAGGGGAGGAGGGACCCTATAGTGTCTGCCTGAAGGGAGGAGGGATCCTATAGTGTCTGTCTGAGGGGAGGAGGGATCCTATAGTGTCTGTCTGAAGGGAGGAGGGATCCTATAGTGTCTGCCTGAAGGGAGAAGGGACCCTATAGTGTCTGCCTGAGGGGAGGAGGTACCCTACAGCGTCTGTCTGAGGTGAGGAAGGACCCGACAGCGTCTGTCTGAGGGGAGGAGGGACCCTATAGTGTCTGTCTGAGGGGAGGAGGGATCCTATAGTGTCTGCCTGAAGGGAGGAGGGATCCTATAGTGTCTGTCTGAGGGGAGGAGGGACCCTACTGCATCTGTCTGAGGG
The DNA here is from genome assembly GCF_029448725.1 of Salvelinus fontinalis. Taxonomy (NCBI): domain Eukaryota; kingdom Metazoa; phylum Chordata; class Actinopteri; order Salmoniformes; family Salmonidae; genus Salvelinus; species Salvelinus fontinalis. Next base: position 39,454,746 of record NC_074695.1, read on the forward strand.
GAGGAGGGACCCTACAGCATCTGTCTGAGGGGAGGAGGGACCCTACAGCATCTGTCTGAGGGGAGGAGGGACCCTACAGCGTCTGTCTGAGGGGAGGAGGGACCCTACAGCGTCTGTCTGAGGGGAGGAGGGACCCTATAGTGTCTGCCTGAAGGGAGGAGGGACCCTATAGTGTCTGCCTGAGCGGCGGAGGGATCCTATAGTGTCTGCCTGAGGGGTGGAGGGATCCTATAGTGTCTGCCTGAGGGGAGGAGGGATCCTATAGTGTCAGCCTGAGGGGAGGAGGGATCCTATAGTGTCTGTCTGAGGGGAGGATGGACCCTATAGTGTCTGCCTGAAGGGAGGAGGGATCCTATAGTGTCTGCCTGAGGGGAGGAGGGATCCTACAGCGTCTGTCTGAGGGGAGGAGGGACCCTATAGTGTCTGCCTGAAGGGAGGAGGGATCCTATAGTGTCTGCCTGAAGGGAGGAGGGACCCTATAGTGTCTGCCTGAGGGGAGGAGGGATCCTATAGTGTCTGCCTGAAGGGAGAAGGGACCCTATAGTGTCTGCCTGAGGGGAGGAGGGATCCTATAGTGTCTGCCTGAGGGGAGGAGGTACCCTACAGCGTCTGTCTGAGGGGAGGAAGGACCCGACAGCGTCTGTCTGAGGGGAGGAGGGACCCTATAGTGTCTGTCTGAGGGGAGGAGGGATCCTATAGTGTCTGCCTGAAGGGAGGAGGGTTCCTATAGTGTCTGCCTGAGGGGAGGAGGGAACCTATAGTGTCTGTCTGAGGGGAGGAGGTACCCTACAGCGTCTGTCTAAAGGGAGGAGGGATCCTATAGTGTCTGCCTGAGGGGAGGAGGGACCCCATAGTGTCTGTCTGAAGGGAGGAGGGATCATATAGTGTCTGTCTGAGGGGAGGAGGGATCCTATAGTGTCTGTCTGAGAGGAGGAGGGATCCTATAGTGTCTGCCTGAGGGGAGGAGGGACCCTATAGTGTCTGTCTGAGGGGAGGATGGATCCTATAGTGTCTGTCTGAAGGGAGGAGGGATCCTATAGTGTCTGTCTGAGGGGAGGAGGGATCCTATAGTGTCTGCCTGAGGGGAGGAGGGACCCTATAGAGTCTGTCTGAGGGGAGGAGGGACCCTATAGTGTCTGCCTGAGGGGAGGAGTGATCCTATAGTGTCTGTCTGAGGGGAGGAGGGACCCTATAGTGTCTGCCTGAGGGGAGGAGGGACCCTATAGTGTCTGCCTGAAGGGAGGAGGGATCCTATAGTGTCTGCCTGAAGGGAGGAGGGACCCTATAGTGTCTGACTGAGGGGAGGAGGAATCCTATAGTGTCTGCCTGAAGGGAGGAGGGATCCTATAGTGTCTGCCTGAAGGGAGAAGGGACCCTATAGTGTCTGCCTGAGGGGAGGAGGTACCCTACAGCGTCTGTCTGAGGTGAGGAAGGACCCGACAGCGTCTGTCTGAGGGGAGGAGGGACCCTATAGTGTCTGTCTGAGGGGAGGAGGGATCCTATAGTGTCTGTCTGAAGGGAGGAGGGATCCTATAGTGTCTGTCTGAGGGGAGGAGGGATCCTATAGTGTCTGTCTGAGGGGAGGAGGAATCCTATAGTGTCTGCCTGAAGGGAGGAGGGACCCTATAGTGTCTGACTGAGGGGAGGAGGGATCGTATAGTGTCTGTCTGAGGGGAGGAGGGACCCTATAGTGTCTGCCTGAAGGGAGGAGGGATCCTATAGTGTCTGTCTGAGGGGAGAAGGGATCCTATAGTGTCTGTCTGAGGGGAGGAGGGATCCTATAGTGTCTGCCTGAAGGGAGGAGGGATCCTATAGTGTCTGTCTGAGGGGAGGAGGGATCGTATAGTGTCTGTCTGAGGGGAGGAGGGACCCTATAGTGTCTGCCTGAAGGGAGGAGGGATCCTATAGTGTCTGTCTGAGGGGAGAAGGGATCCTATAGTGTCTGTCTGAGGGGAGGAGGGATCCTATAGTGTCTGCCTGAAGGGAGGAGGGACCTTATAGTGTCTGCCTGAAGGGAGGAGGGACCCTATAGTGTCTGCCTGAGGGGAGGAGGGATCCTATAGTGTCTGCCTGAAGGGAGGAGGGACCCTACAGCATCTGTCTGAGGGGAGGAGGGACCCTACAGCATCTGTCTGAGGGGAGGAGGGATCCTACAGCGTCTGTCTGAGGGGAGGAGGGACCCTACAGCGTCTGTCTGAGGGGAGGAGGGACCCTACAGCGTCTGTCTGAGGGGAGGAGGGACCCTATAGTGTCTGCCTGAAGGGAGGAGGGACCCTATAGTGTCTGCCTGAGCGGCGGAGGGATCCTATAGTGTCTGTCTGAGGGGAGGAGGGACCCTACAGCGTCTGTCTGAGGGGAGGAGGGACCCTACAGCGTCTGTCTGAGGGGAGGAGGGACCCTATAGTGTCTGTCTGAAGGGAGGAGGGACCCTATAGTGTCTGCCTGAGCGGCGGAGGGATCCTATAGTGTCTGCCTGAGGGGAGGAGGGATCCTATAGTGTCTGCCTGAGGGGAGGAGGGATCCTATAGTGTCAGCCTGAGGGGAGGAGGGATCCTATAGTGTCTGTCTGAGGGGAGGATGGACCCTATAGTGTCTGCCTGAAGGGAGGAGGGATCCTATAGTGTCTGCCTGAGGGGAGGAGGGATCCTACAGCGTCATTCTGAGGGGAGGAGGGACCCTATAGTGTCTGCCTGAAGGGAGGAGGGATCCTATAGTGTCTGCCTGAAGGGAGGAGGGACCCTATAGTGTCTGCCTGAGGGGAGGAGGGATCCTATAGTGTCTGCCTGAAGGGAGAAGGGACCCTATAGTGTCTGCCTGAGGGGAGGAGGGATCCTATAGTGTCTGCTTGAGGGGAGGAGGTACCCTACAGCGTCTGTCTGAGGGGAGGAAGGACCCGACAGCGTCTGTCTGAGGGGAGGAGGGACCCTATAGTGTCTGTCTGAGGGGAGGAGGGATCCTATAGTGTCTGCCTGAAGGGAGGAGGGTTCCTATAGTGTCTGCCTGAGGGGAGGAGGGACCCTATAGTGTCTGTCTGAGGGGAGGAGGTACCCTACAGCGTCAGTCTAAAGGGAAGAGGGATCCTATAGTGTCTGCCTGAGGGGAGGAGGGACCCCATAGTGTCTGTCTGAAGGGAGGAGGGATCATATAGTGTCTGTCTGAGGGGAGGAGGGATCCTATAGTGTCTGTCTGAGAGCAGGAGGGATCCTATAGTGTCTGCCTGAGGGGAGGAGGGACCCTATAGTGTCTGTCTGAGGGGAGGATGGATCCTATAGTGTCTGTCTGAAGGGAGGAGGGATCCTATAGTGTCTGTCTGAGGGGAGGAGGGACCCTATAGAGTCTGTCTGAGGGGAGGAGGGACCCTATAGTGTCTGCCTGAGGGGAGGAGTGATCCTATAGTGTCTGTCTGAGGGGAGGAGGGACCCTATAGTGTCTGCCTGAGGGGAGGAGGGACCCTATAGTGTCTGCCTGAAGGGAGGAGGGATCCTATAGTGTCTGCCTGAAGGGAGGAGGGACCCTATAGTGTCTGACTGAGGGGAGGAGGAATCCTATAGTGTCTGCCTGAAGGGAGGAGGGATCCTATAGTGTCTGCCTGAAGGGAGAAGGGACCCTATAGTGTCTGCCTGAGGGGAGGAGGTACCCTACAGCGTCTGTCTGAGGTGAGGAAGGACCCGACAGCGTCTGTCTGAGGGGAGGAGGGACCCTATAGTGTCTGTCTGAGGGGAGGAGGGATCCTATAGTGTCTGTCTGAAGGGAGGAGGGATCCTATAGTGTCTGTCTGAGGGGAGGAGGGATCCTATAGTGTCTGTCTGAGGGGAGGAGGAATCCTATAGTGTCTGCCTGAAGGGAGGAGGGACCCTATAGTGTCTGACTGAGGGGAGGAGGGATCGTATAGTGTCTGTCTGAGGGGAGGAGGGACCCTATAGTGTCTGCCTGAAGGGAGGAGGGATCCTATAGTGTCTGTCTGAGGGGAGAAGGGATCCTATAGTGTCTGTCTGAGGGGAGGAGGGATCCTATAGTGTCTGCCTGAAGGGAGGAGGGATCCTATAGTGTCTGTCTGAGGGGAGGAGGGATCGTATAGTGTCTGTCTGAGGGGAGGAGGGACCCTATAGTGTCTGCCTGAAGGGAGGAGGGATCCTATAGTGTCTGTCTGAGGGGAGAAGGGATCCTATAGTGTCTGTCTGAGGGGAGGAGGGATCCTATAGTGTCTGCCTGAAGGGAGGAGGGACCTTATAGTGTCTGCCTGAAGGGAGGAGGGACCCTATAGTGTCTGCCTGAGGGGAGGAGGGATCCTATAGTGTCTGCCTGAAGGGAGGAGGGACCCTACAGCATCTGTCTGAGGGGAGGAGGGACCCTACAGCATCTGTCTGAGGGGAGGAGGGATCCTACAGCGTCTGTCTGAGGGGAGGAGGGACCCTACAGCGTCTGTCTGAGGGGAGGAGGGACCCTACAGCGTCTGTCTGAGGGGAGGAGGGACCCTATAGTGTCTGCCTGAAGGGAGGAGGGACCCTATAGTGTCTGCCTGAGCGGCGGAGGGATCCTATAGTGTCTGTCTGAGGGGAGGAGGGACCCTACAGCGTCTGTCTGAGGGGAGGAGGGACCCTACAGCGTCTGTCTGAGGGGAGGAGGGACCCTATAGTGTCTGCCTGAAGGGAGGAGGGACCCTATAGTGTCTGCCTGAGCGGCGGAGGGATCCTATAGTGTCTGCCTGAGGGGAGGAGGGATCCTATAGTGTCTGCCTGAGGGGAGGAGGGATCCTATAGTGTCAGCCTGAGGGGAGGAGGGATCCTATAGTGTCTGTCTGAGGGGAGGATGGACCCTATAGTGTCTGCCTGAAGGGAGGAGGGATCCTATAGTGTCTGCCTGAGGGGAGGAGGGATCCTACAGCGTCATTCTGAGGGGAGGAGGGACCCTATAGTGTCTGCCTGAAGGGAGGAGGGATCCTATAGTGTCTGCCTGAAGGGAGGAGGGACCCTATAGTGTCTGCCTGAGGGGAGGAGGGATCCTATAGTGTCTGCCTGAAGGGAGAAGGGACCCTATAGTGTCTGCCTGAGGGGAGGAGGGATCCTATAGTGTCTGCTTGAGGGGAGGAGGTACCCTACAGCGTCTGTCTGAGGGGAGGAAGGACCCGACAGCGTCTGTCTGAGGGGAGGAGGGACCCTATAGTGTCTGTCTGAGGGGAGGAGGGATCCTATAGTGTCTGCCTGAAGGGAGGAGGGTTCCTATAGTGTCTGCCTGAGGGGAGGAGGGACCCTATAGTGTCTGTCTGAGGGGAGGAGGTACCCTACAGCGTCAGTCTAAAGGGAAGAGGGATCCTATAGTGTCTGCCTGAGGGGAGGAGGGACCCCATAGTGTCTGTCTGAAGGGAGGAGGGATCATATAGTGTCTGTCTGAGGGGAGGAGGGATCCTATAGTGTCTGTCTGAGAGCAGGAGGGATCCTATAGTGTCTGCCTGAGGGGAGGAGGGACCCTATAGTGTCTGTCTGAGGGGAGGATGGATCCTATAGTGTCTGTCTGAAGGGAGGAGGGATCCTATAGTGTCTGTCTGAGGGGAGGAGGGACCCTATAGAGTCTGTCTGAGGGGAGGAGGGACCCTATAGTGTCTGCCTGAGGGGAGGAGTGATCCTATAGTGTCTGTCTGAGGGGAGGAGGGACCCTATAGTGTCTGCCTGAGGGGAGGAGGGACCCTATAGTGTCTGCCTGAGGGGAGGAGTGATCCTATAGTGTCTGTCTGAGGGGAGGAGGGACCCTATAGTGTCTGCCTGAGGGGAGGAGGGATCCTATAGTGTCTGTCTGAGGGGAGGAGGGACCCTAAAGTGTCTGCCTGAAGGGAGGAGGGACCCTATAGTGTCTGTCTGAGGGGAGTAGGGATCCTATAGTGTCTGCCTGAAGGGAGGAGGGTTCCTATAGTGTCTGTCTGAGGGGAGGAGGGATCCTATAGTGTCTGTCTGAGGGGAGGAGGGACCCTATAGTGTCTGTCTGAGGGGAGGAGGTACCCTACAGCGTCTGTCTGAAGGGAGGAGGGATCCTATAGTGTCTGCCTGAGGGGAGGAGGGACCCTATAGTGTCTGTCTGAAGGGAGGAGGGATCCTATAGTGTCTGTCAGAGGGGAGGAGGGATCCTATAGTGTCTGTCTGAGAGGAGGAGGGATCCTATAGTGTCTGCCTGAGGGGAGGAGTGACCCTATAGTGTCTGTCTGAGGGGAGGAGGGATCCTATAGTGTCTGTCTGAAGGGAGGATGGATCCTATAGTGTCTGTCTGAGGGGAGGAGGGATCCTATAGTGTCTGTCTGAGGGGAGGAGGAATCCTATAGTGTCTGTCTGAGGGGAGGAGGGATCCTATAGTGTCTGTCTGAGAGGAGGAGGGATCCTATAGTGTCTGCCTGAAGGGAGGAGGGACCCTATAGAGTCTGTCTGAGGGGAGGAGGGACCCTATAGTGTCTGCCTGAGGGGAGGAGGGATCCTAGAGTGTCTGTCTGAGGGGAGGAGGGACCCTATAGTGTCTGCCTGAGGGGAGGAGGGATCCTATAGTGTCTGTCTGAGGGGAGGAGGGACCCTATAGTGTCTGCCTGAAGGGAGAAGGGACCCTATAGTGTCTGTCTGAGGGGAGGAGGGACCCTACAGCGTCTGTCTGAGGGGAGGAGGGACCCTTTAGTGTCTGTCTGAGGGGAGAAGGGATCCTATAGTGTCTGTCTGAGGGGAGGAGGGATCGTATAGTGTCTGTCTGAGGGGAGGAGGGACCCTATAGTGTCTGCCTGAAGGGAGGAGGGATCCTATAGTGTCTGTCTGAGGGGAGAAGGGATACTATAGTGTCTGTCTGAGGGGAGGAGGGATCCTATAGTGTCTGCCTGAAGGGAGGAGGGACCTTATAGTGTCTGCCTGAGGGGAGGAGGGATACTATAGTGTCTGCCTGAAGGGAGGAGGGACCCTATAGTGTCTGCCTGAGGGGAGGAGGGATCCTATAGTGTCTGCCTGAAGGGAGGAGGGACCCTACAGCATCTGTCTGAGGGGAGGAGGGACCCTTCTGCATCTGTCTGAGGGGAGGAGGGACCCTACAGCGTCTGTCTGAGGGGAGGAGGGACCCTACAGCATCTGTCTGAGGGGAGGAGGGACCCTACAGCATCTGTCTGAGGGGAGGAGGGACCCTACAGCATCTGTCTGAGGGGAGGATGGATCCTACAGCGTCTGTCTGAGGGGAGGAGGGACCCTACAGCGTCTGTCTGAGGGGAGGAGGGACCCTACAGCGTCTGTCTGAGGGGAGGAGGGACCCTACAGCGTCTGTCTGAGGGGAGGAGGGACCCTACAGCGTCTGTCTGAGGGGAGGAGGGACCCTATAGTGTCTGCCTGAAGGGAGGTGGGACCCTATAGTGTCTGCCTGAGCGGCGGAGGGATCCTATAGTGTCTGCCTGAGGGGAGGAGGGATCCTATAGTGTCTGCCTGAGGGGAGGAGGGGTCCTATAGTGTCAGCCTGAGGGGAGGAGGGATCCTATAGTGTCTGTCTGAGGGGAGGATGGACCCTATAGTGTCTGCCTGAAGGGAGGAGGGATCCTATAGTGTCTGCCTGAGGGGAGGAGGGATCCTACAGCGTCTGTCTGAGGGGAGGAGGGACCCTATAGTGTCTGCCTGAGGGGAGGAGGGATCCTATAGTGTCTGCCTGAAGGGAGGAGGGACCCTATAGTGTCTGCCTGAGGGGAGGAGGGATCCTATAGTGTCTGCCTGAAGGGAGAAGGGACCCTATAGTGTCTGCCTGAGGGGAGGAGGGATCCTATATTGTCTGCCTGAGGGGAGGAGGTACCCTACAGCGTCTGTCTGAGGGGAGGAAGGACCCGACAGCGTCTGTCTGAGGGGAGGAGGGACCCTATAGTGTCTGTCTGAGGGGAGGAGGGATCCTATAGTGTCTGCCTGAAGGGAGGAGGGTTCCTATAGTGTCTGCCTGAGGGGAGGAGGGACCCTATAGTGTCTGTCTGAGGAGAGGAGGTACCCTAAAGCGTCTGTCTAAAGGGAAGAGGGATCCTATAGTGTCTGCCTGAGGGGAGGAGGGACCCCATAGTGTCTGTCTGAAGGGAGGAGGGATCATATAGTGTCTGTCTGAGGGGAGGAGGGATCCTATAGTGTCTGTCTGAGAGGAGGAGGGATCCTATAGTGTCTGCCTGAGGGGAGGAGGGACCCTATAGTGTCTGTCTGAGGGGAGGATGGATCCTATAGTGTCTGTCTGAAGGGAGGAGGGATCCTATAGTGTCTGTCTGAGGGGAGGAGGGATCCTATAGTGTCTGCCTGAGGGGAGGAGGGACCCTATAGAGTCTGTCTGAGGGGAGGAGGGACCCTATAGTGTCTGCCTGAGGGGAGGAGTGATCCTATAGTGTCTGTCTGAGGGGAGGAGGGACCCTATAGTGTCTGCCTGAGGGGAGGAGGGATCCTATAGTGTCTGTCTGAGGGGAGGAGGGACCCTAAAGTGTCTGCCTGAAGGGAGGAGGGACCCTATAGTGTCTGTCTGAGGGGAGTAGGGATCCTATAGTGTCTGCCTGAAGGGAGGAGGGTTCCTATAGTGTCTGTCTGAGGGGAGGAGGGATCCTATAGTGTCTGTCTGAGGGGAGGAGGGACCCTATAGTGTCTGTCTGAGGGGAGGAGGTACCCTACAGCGTCTGTCTGAAGGGAGGAGGGATCCTATAGTGTCTGCCTGAGGGGAGGAGGGACCCTATAGTGTCTGTCTGAAGGGAGGAGGGATCCTATAGTGTCTGTCAGAGGGGAGGAGGGATCCTATAGTGTCTGTCTGAGAGGAGGAGGGATCCTATAGTGTCTGCCTGAGGGGAGGAGTGACCCTATAGTGTCTGTCTGAGGGGAGGAGGGATCCTATAGTGTCTGTCTGAAGGGAGGATGGATCCTATAGTGTCTGTCTGAGGGGAGGAGGGATCCTATAGTGTCTGTCTGAGGGGAGGAGGAATCCTATAGTGTCTGTCTGAGGGGAGGAGGGATCCTATAGTGTCTGTCTGAGAGGAGGAGGGATCCTATAGTGTCTGCCTGAAGGGAGGAGGGACCCTATAGAGTCTGTCTGAGGGGAGGAGGGACCCTATAGTGTCTGCCTGAGGGGAGGAGGGATCCTATAGTGTCTGTCTGAGGGGAGGAGGGACCCTATAGTGTCTGCCTGAGGGGAGGAGGGATCCTATAGTGTCTGTCTGAGGGGAGGAGGGACCCTATAGTGTCTGCCTGAAGGGAGAAGGGACCCTATAGTGTCTGTCTGAGGGGAGGAGGGACCCTACAGCGTCTGTCTGAGGGGAGGAGGGACCCTTTAGTGTCTGTCTGAGGGGAGAAGGGATCCTATAGTGTCTGTCTGAGGGGAGGAGGGATCGTATAGTGTCTGTCTGAGGGGAGGAGGGACCCTATAGTGTCTGCCTGAAGGGAGGAGGGACCCTATAGTGTCTGCCTGAAGGGAGGAGGGACCCTATAGTGTCTGCCTGAGGTGAGGAGGGATCCTATAGTGTCTGCCTGAAGGGAGGAGGGACCCTACAGCATCTGTCTGAGGGGAGGAGGGACCCTTCTGCATCTGTCTGAGGGGAGGAGGGACCCTACAGCATCTGTCTGAGGGGAGGAGGGACCCTACAGCATCTGTCTGAGGGGAGGAGGGACCCTACAGCGTCTGTCTGAGGGGAGGAGGGACCCTACAGCGTCTGTCTGAGGGGAGGAGGGACCCTATAGTGTCTGCCTGAAGGGAGGTGGGACCCTATAGTGTCTGCCTGAGCGGCGGAGGGATCCTATAGTGTCTGCCTGAGGGGAGGAGGGATCCTATAGTGTCTGCCTGAGGGGAGGAGGGGTCCTATAGTGTCAGCCTGAGGGGAGGAGGGATCCTATAGTGTCTGTCTGAGGGGAGGATGGACCCTATAGTGTCTGCCTGAAGGGAGGAGGGATCCTATAGTGTCTGCCTGAGGGGAGGAGGGATCCTACAGCGTCTGTCTGAGGGGAGGAGGGACCCTATAGTGTCTGCCTGAAGGGAGGAGGGATCCTATAGTGTCTGCCTGAAGGGAGGAGGGACCCTATAGTGTCTGCCTGAGGGGAGGAGGGATCCTATAGTGTCTGCCTGAAGGGATAAGGGACCCTATAGTGTCTGCCTGAGGGGAGGAGGGATCCTATAGTGTCTGCCTGAGGGGAGGAGGTACCCTACAGCGTCTGTCTGAGGGGAGGAAGGACCCGACAGCGTCTGTCTGAGGGGAGGAGGGACCCTATAGTGTCTGTCTGAGGGGAGGAGGGATCCTATAGTGTCTGCCTGAAGGGAGGAGGGTTCCTATAGTGTCTGCCTGAGGGGAGGAGGGACCCTATAGTGTCTGTCTGAGGGGAGGAGGTACCCTACAGCGTCTGTCTAAAGGGAGGAGGGATCCTATAGTGTCTGCCTGAGGGGAGGAGGGACCCCATAGTGTCTGTCTGAGGGGAGGATGGATCCTATAGTGTCTGTCTGAAGGGAGGAGGGATCCTATAGTGTCTGCCTGAGGGGAGGAGGGATCCTATAGTGTCTGTCTGAGAGGAGGAGGGATCCTATAGTGTCTGCCTGAGGGGAGGAGGGACCCTATAGAGTCTGTCTGAGGGGAGGAGGGACCCTATAGTGTCTGCCTGAGGGGAGGAGGGATCCTATAGTGTCTGTCTGAGGGGAGGAGGAATCCTATAGTGTCTGTCTGAGGGGAGGAGGGATCCTATAGTGTCTGTCTGAGAGGAGGAGGGATCCTATAGTGTCTGCCTGAGGGGAGGAGGGACCCTATAGAGTCTGTCTGAGGGGAGGAGGGACCCTATAGTGTCTGCCTGAGGGGAGGAGGGATCCTATAGTGTCTGTCTGAGGGGAGGAGGGACCCTATAGTGTCTGCCTGAGGGGAGGAGGGATCCTATAGTGTCTGTCTGAGGGGAGGAGGGACCCTATAGTGTCTGCCTGAAGGGAGGAGGGACCCTATAGTGTCTGTCTGAGGGGAGGAGGGACCCTACAGCGTCTGTCTGAGGGGAGGAGGGACCCTTTAGAGTCTGTCTGAGGAGAGAAGGTATCCTATAGTGTCTGTCTGAGGGGAGGAGGGATCCTATAGTGTCTGTCTGAGGGGAGGAGGGATCCTATAGTGTCTGTCTGAAGGGAGGAGGGATCCTATAGTGTCTGTCTGAGGGGAGAAGGGATCCTATAGTGTCTGTCTGAGGGGAGGAGGGATCCTATAGTGTCTGTCTGAGGGGAGGAGGGACCCTACAGCATCTGTCTGAGGGGAGGAGGGACCCTACAGCGTCTGTCTGAGGGGAGGAGGGACCCTTTAGAGTCTGTCTGAGGAGAGAAGGTATCCTATAGTGTCTGTCTGAGGGGAGGAGGGATCCTATAGTGTCTGTCTGAGGGGAGGAGGGATCCTATAGTGTCTGTCTGAAGGGAGGAGGGATCCTATAGTGTCTGTCTGAGGGGAGAAGGGATCCTATAGTGTCTGTCTGAGGGGAGGAGGGATCCTATAGTGTCTGTCTGAGGGGAGGAGGGACCCTACAGCATCTGTCTGAGGGGAGGAGGGACCCTACTGCATCTGTCTGAGGGGAGGAGGGACCCTACAGCATCTGTCTGAGGGGAGGAGGGACCCTACAGCATCTGTCTGAGGGGAGGAGGGACCCTACAGCATCTGTCTGAGGGGAGGAGGGACCCTATAGTGTCTGCCTGAAGGGAGGAGGGACCCTATAGTGTCTGCCTGAGGGGAGGAGGGATCCTATAGTGTCTGCCTGAGGGGAGGAGGTATCCTATAGTGTCTGCCTGAGGGGAGGAGGGATCCTATAGTGTCAGCCTGAGGGGAGGAGGGATCCTATAGTGTCTGTCTGAAGGGAGGAGGGATCCTATACTGTCTGCCTGAGGGGAGGAGGGATCCTTTAGTGTCTGCCTGAGGGGAGGAGGGATCCTATAGTGTCTGTCTGAGGGGAGGAGGGATCCTATAGTGTCTGCCTGAGGGGAGGAGGGATCCTTTAGTGTCTGCCTGAGGGGAGGAGGGATCCTATATTGTCTTCCTGAAGGGAGGAGGGATCCTATAGTGTCTGCCTGAGGGGAGGAGGGATCCTATAGTGTCTGTCTGAAGGGAGGAGGGATCCTATAGTGTCTGCCTGAGGGGAGGAGGGGCCGTGTAGAGTCTGCCTGAAGGGAGGAGTTGATACTCAGAGTGAAGTACATTGGAGGGCTCTGCAGGGAGGGATGCTGCCTCACACTGATACAAACTGCCATGACCTTCATGGCAGTTTTATCAAGCGGGCAATTTGATATTTCAGTGGGATTGATAAATTGCCAAACCAGACTGTGATGCCATATCTCCAGATACTCTAAAACAACATGGACAGTCTACATAGGACATAGAGGCGTTGGTGGACTCTGGAGCAGACAATCTCTCCTTTGGTGTGATATTTCACATTGGTTGGAAACACAAATAAATGATAGCTGTTCACTCTCAAGATTTGGAAGCGTATGAAGATGTAAAATGTATAGCCCTTTATAGTTTAACACAATGTATTGTGTGATAGAGTGTGTGTGCGTGTGTGTGTGTGTGTGTGTGTGTGTGTGCGTGTGTGTGTGTGTGTGTGTGTGTGTGTGTGTGTGTGTGTGTGTGTGTGTGTGTGTGTGTGTGTGTGTGTGTGTGTGTGTGTGTGTGTGTGTGTGTGTGTGTGTGTGTGTGTGTGAGAGAGAGAGCCTAGTCCTCTGTGGTGGTGTGTCTGCTGTTGCTCTGATGATTAAAGCAGAGTGGAGGTCAGAGCGATGGACAGTCTCCTTCATCAGTGTCTCTCTGCTGTGAGTATCAAAGTCACCCTCACTCCCACTCTCCCCACTCCCTATGAATCCCTCGCTCCCTTCTCTCCCCCTCTCCTCTCTCCCACCTATCCCCCCTTCCCCATCCCTCCCTCTCTCCATCTCTCCCCACCTCCCCCGTCGTTCCCCCTCTCGCTGAGTGACAGCTCAGCCAATGCAGTCACAGTCAGTCATGGAAAAGGAATAGGGTAAGGGACGTAGGGGAGGTGGCGAAGACTCAACTTCCCATGTCTTTCCAGCTTGACGGGAGGATGCTCGCCAGATGGACCTTTGGAAGAACAGGATCAGATCAGGGGGAAGCAGGCTGTAGTTTGCCTGACTACCCAGATTTCATGCTCCAGCCAAACGCTAAGCCACGCCCACGGACGTTAGTTTCTTCTCCGCAGTGAGTCTGAATCTGAGCACCTCCCTGACCCTTCACCGAATGCGAACACATTCAGGGCCGTCTGAATGATGGGTTGGGCAAAAGCCGGAACACACGTGGGTAAAGCGGCGGTTTGAAAATTCGGCATTGGCTTTGATACTTTGATTGGTTAGAGACGATCCAATCGCTGATTACTTTGTTTTGTACAACGCCTTTCGTGCCCCTCGTCAACACAAACGTTTCTATGATGGCAGTCTCAGACTTACGTATGTAGCGAACGACCGAGCAGACAAATAATTTAGTGTGAGTCCTCAGGCTTGGCTCTAGTGTGATGTTTTTGCATGCTAGTGCCATTACAAGTTGGTGCAGGTAAGTTAGCAAGAACAGAAGAACGCTATACAAAACCAAGTGATACGACAACATACAAGTGAATTAAGATACATTAGAAGTATCAAAGTGGAATGAAATTGTTTACTATAAGCTGAATGGACATACTAGATGAAGGCCTGCTGGAGGTCATTTTGCAGGGCTCTGGCAGTGCACCTCCTTGCACAAAGGCGGAGGTAGCGGTCCTGCTGCTGGGTTGTTGCCCTCCTACGGCCTCCTCCACGTCTCCTGATGTACTAGCCTGTCTCCTGGTAGCGCCTCCATGCTCTGGACACTACGCTGACAGACACAGCAAACCTTTTTGCCACAGCTCGCATTGATGTGCCATCCTGGATGAACTGCACTACCTGAGCCACTTGTGTAGGTTGTAGACTCCGTCTCATGCTACCACTAGAGTGAGAGCACCGCCAGCATTCAAAAGTGACCAAAACATCAGCCAGGAAGCATAGGAACTGAGAAGTGGTCTGTGGTCACCACCTGCAGAATCACTCTTTTTTTGGGGGTGTCTTGCTAATTGCCTATAATTTCCACCTTTTGTCTATTCCATTTGCACAACAGCATGTGAAATTTATTGTCAATCAGTGTTGCTTCCTAAGTGGACAGTTTGATTTCACAGAAGTGTGATTGACTTAGAGTTACATTGTGTTTTTTAAGTGTTCCCTTTATTTTTTTGAGCAGTGTATATCTTGATTGGATAAGTATTCAACCCCTGAGTCAATACATGTTAAAAACACCTTTGGCAGCGATTACAGCGGTGATTCTTCTTGGGTAAGTCTCTAAGCGCTTGAACACATGGATTGTGCAATATTTGCCATTTATTCTTTGCAAAATTCTTCAATCTCTGTCAATGTGTTGGCGATTAAGGCACACAGCAATTTTCAACAAGTCTTGCCATAGATTTTCAAGCAGATTTATGTCAAAACTGTCACTTGGCCACTGAGGAACATTCATTGTCTTCTTGGTAAGTAACTCCAGTGTAGATTTGGCCTTGTGTTGGAGGTTATTGTCCTGCTGAAAGGTGAATTCCTCTCATAGTGTCTGGTGTAACGCAGACTGAAAGAGGTTTTCCTCTAGGATTTTGCCTATGCTTAGCTCCATCCCATTTATTTTTTTTGTGAAAAACTCCCCAGTCCTTGCCAATGTCAAGAATACCCATACCATGATGCAGCCACCACCATGCTTGAAAATAAGGAGGCAGTTACTCAATGATGTGTTGTGTTTGATTTTACCCAAACATAAGGCTTTGCATTTAGGCCAAAAAGTTCATTATTTTGCCATGTTTTTTTTTGCAGTATTACTGTAGTGACTTGCTGCACAAAGGATGTATGTTTTGGAATATTTTGATTCCATATATTTTGATTCTACTTTTCACTCTGTCATTTAGGTCATTGTTGTGGAGTAACTACAATGTTGTTGATACCTTGAGAAATGTCATTCCCGTCCTGAAGCTCAGTTCAGAAGGATAACTGTATATTTGTTGTGTCTGGGTGGTTAAATACATTAGCCACAGATGAATTATGAACTTGACCATGCCTAAAGAGATGAACAATGTCGGATTTGTTATTGTTACCCATCAACCAAACACTGAACTTCTTTATGAGGCTTTCAAAAGCTCTCTGGTCTTTGTAGTTGAATCTGTGCTTGAAATTCAATACTTGACTGACGGACCTTACAGATGTTGTATATATGGGGAACAGAGGAAGGAGTAGTCAAAAATCATGTCAACCCTTGTTTCACACAGAGTGAGTCCAAGTAAATTATTATGTGATTTGTTAAGCCACATTTTACACCTGAACTAATGTAGGCTTGTCTAAACAAAATGGGTGAATACTTTTGCAACAACTACAGTATATTTCAGTTATTTCATTTTTGTTCGTTTGTTAACATTTGTAGAATTTTCTTTTCACTTTGACATCATTAAGTAATTTGTGTAGATCAATGACAAATAAATCACAATTAAATTCATTTCAATCCCACTTTGTCATGAAACAAAATGTGAAAGAATACAAGGGGGGTGAATACTGATGATACCCACTGTATACCTGAGGCATCTACTGTACGGAAACCAAACACTACTCTAGTAGTGTATCAACAGTACAGTAACTACTTAGTTTTACTTTTTTTGAGTTATTTGACAGGGATAATGCACATCCTCAACATTTTTGTAAGTATTTTGCCAAAGGCGTAATTCTATCTGTCCCTGGGCAGGCAATTTTAAACATTTATGGAATTGTAGCCACACAAAAATCACTATAGAAGTTTAGTTGTAAAAGCAATCCCTGAACGATTCAGTTGAACCTCAGCCATGAGCAAATACCAGGAGACGGTGGGATGAAAAGAAGGAGAAAAAAAGGAAGTGAAGGGCCCTTATGGCTGACACGGAATGAAAGAAGCCAGAGCCAGGGTGGGGTCCCTGGGAGAGAAATGACCACCTGTCTCAGTCGTGTGAGACAGATGACAGAAAGGGACAGAGATACAGAGAAAGAGCTTCCAGCATCAGCCAGCAGACACTCAATAGTCACCCCACGTCTCCGCTGGCGTGTAAGTGGATTTTCTCCTGGCTTTGAACATTAAATACGCTTTTTAGCCTCAGAGAGAGAGAGAAAGAGAGAGAAAAAGGAAGAGACGGAAGGAGAGAGAGAGAGATGGGGAGCAAGGAAGAGGTGAAAGCAGATCACTTAGAGTTTTGGTGATCTATTGCAAACAGCATGCTTTCATACCGTTGGGGTTGGCTTGTCTTGACATGCCCATACTCCCAGGTGGGTGAGGAGAAGAAGGAAAGAGACTCATGGGCTGGGGCAAGTGTGGTGTGGTACACTATGGCACAGTGTGGTCTGCTATATGCTGCAATGCTATGCTATGTAGGAGCTCATACTATCAAATAAGGTTCTCAATGGCAAACAACAACTAAAACAGCTTGTATTCAGACCTAAACTGGGTTATCCAGAACCACACATACAGTACACACACGTAGTTACCTACGACATTACCCCTATACAGTATAGCATGGTGAAATGCTGATAATATCAGTCACTCCACCTATCCATCAGTCTTTGTCAAATCCCTCTCGCAGGTAGACGGTTTCATTAATGGTGAGAGTTCAACTGCACATATAGGTCCATCAGCCTCCTGACATCACCGCTTCACTTCAGCTCATCTAACCCCTGTTTCTCGTCTCGACCTCCTCCTCCTGTTCCTCCATCTCCTCATCTCACCCCTGTCTGTCATTTGCTCCTCCTCCTTCTCATCTCACCAGTCAGTCATCAGTAAGATCTCCTCCTCCTACGCCTCTACCCCTCTTTTATCTAATCCTCCTCTCACTCCTCCTCTCATCTGAATGACAGTGTCCTCAAGGTCACAGAAAATGATGTGCATGAATGACAGAGAGAGACCTAGAGAGAGACATAGAGAGAGAGAGAGAGAGAGAGAGAGAGAGAGAGAGAGAGAGAGAGAGAGAGAGAGAGAGAGAGAGAGAGAGAGAGAGAGAGAGAGAGAGAGAGAGAGAGAGAGAGAGAGAGAGAGAGAGAGAGAGAGAGAGAGAGAGAGAGAGAGAGAGAGAGAGAGAGATACAGTGCAGGACAGGAGAGGGGCGATAACGGCGCTCGCCTCTCATGTCTCCATCGTCTTTATCTGACACGCCCGTTAAGGCGGGGTGAATGTGTTTGCGCAAATTCATTAGATTATTAACAAAGCCGCCGTGCTGGCAATCGACAAACCTCAATTGCCGGCCCCCAAACAATCTCACAGTCAAATTTCTCCCTTCCTTCCCTTGAGTGATTGATGCCCGGCAAAATCACTTGGCCATGACACCTCAGCCAATCTCGGATAATAATGATTCACGTCATCAGAGAAGACCAGGGAGGAGAGAGGAAGAAATTAGCATATGTGTTAATGCTTCGAGCCAACCAGTCTTATAATGACCTTTGAACCCCCAAATGATCTTGTAAATAACAAGATAGATCCATCTTAGCCTTGCGAGCTGTGAGCTATGATGACGGCCAATACACATTGACGACACACTGACGGATGAAATGTAACCTTGTCCTCGCGCCTGTACAGTTTACCATCCCATCAATATTTACAATTCCCCTGAAGAGCATATTAAGGCCACTCTGCAACGGCAATCTATGTTCTCTTAACAATTTGCACAGGTGCAGGACGAAATGTGATTGAAAACAGTGATTGCTTTCGTTTCCGTTAAGAGGTCTGGTTGGTAAACGTGTAGCTGAAGGCCCTCTTGAAGTATGAGGGTGCATATGTCACTGCAAAAAGATGACAAGGCAGGTTGTTTGTTTACAAAGAAGGAGTGTGTCTGCATTCCTCCTAAATCTTAGTGAATCTATGGTGAACCCTAAACCCTAAAGCCTCTAACCACTGGACACAAACTTTAGCTAACGTTCCTCTCCTTGCCACTCCTTGTCATTGCCAACGAAACTGTCCTTTCAGCAATCTTTAATTATGAACATTCTATCATTAATGAGCTCAAGGAGATCAGAGGATTTGATCCTGATTCGATAACCCTCACAGCTTTCATCGTATAACAATGTTTATGCAAATTATACTGATAGGATAATGTTCTAGCTTAATTCATGAATTTGATTAGAAACATAACATTGGGCATTCTGACATGATACATTTCATTGTAAACATAAACATTGGGCACAGGGAGAACAGAGGACTCACATTTATTGCATTTTTACCACCTGTCACGTTCCTGACCTGTTTTCTGTTGTTTTGTATGTGTGTGATGGTCAGGGCGTGAGTTTTGGGTGGGCAGTCTATGTTTTCTGTTTCTATGTTGGTTTTGGGTTGCCTGGTATGGCTCTTAATTAGAGGCAGGTGTTTGGCGTTTCTCTAATTGAGAGTCATATTAAGGTAGGTTGTTCTCACTGTTTGTTTGTGGGTGATTGTCGCTGTGCCTGGGTTTATTGCACCACACGGTACTGTCTCGTCTCGTTCGGTCGTTCCTGTTCATGTGTTCTTCGTTTCATGTAAGTTCGTAGTTTAGGTCTGTCTAGTTCGTTTTGTCATTTTGTAAATTAGTCAAGTGTATTTCGTGTCTGTTCTTCGTCTTGCAATAAAACATTATGTATTCATCACCCGCTGCGCCTTGGTCTACTAACTCACCGAAAGACAGCCGTTACACCACCAGCCAATGTGATCACATCACACCAGAGAAACTCTCGCCATTCAAACTTCTCCGCCAGTTCACTGGGGATGCTGTAGCCTATTTTATATCCAGCAAGCAGGAGCAAGGTACTTACAAGTTGGAACAAAAATATGAACGCAACAATTTCTACGATTTTACTGAGTTACAGTTCATTAAAGGAAATCAGTCTATTGAAATAAATTCATTCGGCCCTAATCTATGGATTTCATATGACTGAGAATACAGATATGCATCTGTTGGTCACAAATACCTTTAAAAAAAGATAGGGGTGTTGATCAGAAAAAACAATCAGAATCTGATGTGACCACCATTTACCTCATGCAGCACGATACAGTTCCTTCGGATAGTTGATCAGGCTGTTGATTATGACCTGTGGAATGTTGTCCGACTCCTATGGGTGGGAATTGGAACACGCTGTCGTACATGTCGGTCCAGAGCATACCAAGCATGTCTGGTGAGTATGCAGGCCATGAAAGAACTGTGACATTTTTTGCTTCCAGGAATTGTGTACAGATCCTTGCGACATGGGGCCGAGCATTTTCATCTTGAAACATGGGGGGATGGAGGCGAATGAATGGCACGACAATGGGCCTCAGGATCTCGTCACGGTATCTCTGTGCATTCAAATTGACATCGATAAAACGCAATTGTGTTCGGTATCCGTAACCCCACTTCCACCATAACCCCATTGCCAACATGGGGCACTGTGTTCTTAACGTTAACATTAGAAAGCCACTCGCCCACACAACACCATACACGTGGTCTGCGATTGTGAGGCCGGTTGGGACGTACTGCCAAACTCTCTAAAACAATTTTGTGTGGCGGCTTATGGTAGAGAAATTAACATTTAATTCTCTGGCAACAGCTCTGGTGGACATTGCTGCAATCAGCATGCCAATTACACGCTCCATCAATTCTTGAGACATCAGTGGTTTTGTATTATGGATTCCACCAAGTCAATTTGTCAAATTTCTAACCCTTCTAGAGCTGCCCCGGTCAACTGTAAGGGCTGTTATTGTGGAGTGGAAACATCTAGGAGCAACAACTTCTCAGAGGCGAAGTGGTAGGCCACACAAGCTCACAGAACGGGACCACCGAGTGCTAAAATGCGTAGCGCGTAAAAATCATCTGTCATCGGTTCCAACACTCACTACAGAGTTCCAAACTGCCTCTGGAAGCAACGTCAGCACAATAAATGTTTATCGGGAGCTTCATGAAATGAGTTTCCATGGCCGAGCAGCCGCACACAAGCCTAAGATCACCATACGCAATGCCAAGCGTCGTCTGAAGTGGTGTAAAGCTCACCTCCACTGGACTCTGGAGTGGTGAATCGTGCTTCACCATCTGGCAGTCAAATGGACAAATCTGGGTTTGGCAGATGTTTTTCATGTGCTAGGCCCCTTAGGTCCAGTAAAGGGAAATCTTAATGCTACAGGTTACATTGACATTCTAGGCGATTTTTTGCTTCCGACTTTGTGGATGGAAGAGAGGATGGAAGAGAGAGATGCAGCGGAGATGTTCCTTTCTTGCGAAAGAATGGAACAGTGAAGACAAAGATCTGTAAATTTGAAGTAAATTCATAGGCTGGGATATTAATCTACCATTCATATGCTAGCCTATATATTAGGCCTAACCTACTACAGTGAATTTAAGCGACGTTTTGTGCCAATGAATTGAAGTTGAACATCGCCAAAGGCGTCAGTTTAATTAAATGTGCTATAAAAAGGTGTAGTGCCTAGGCCTATTTAATGAAACACTGGATGTAGGCAACACATCAGATCGCAAAGCAGTGAATCCCCATTCCCCACTGAGCTCATTTTTGGAAATGGCAAGGTCATTTTCTCATCCATAAATCCATATCAAGTGCAAGTGTGCTGTCCAGCAGCTCACATCAGCAGGATGGGGGGCCTTTTCATTAGGAAGGACATCTAACATGGATCGCTAAAATAATGATTATGATCATTCCCTCAAAATAAATATTAGACCTATTGGGACACCTACACATTTGTCAGCCAAGCACAAGTGATCATTGTCGTCTTTTATTGTCTAGACATGATGTTGAAATACCTTCACTTCTTGGAATAAAACCACCAGCATTCTGTCATAGACTCAATTGAATAACTTTTTTTTTAAACAACTACAGGGGGCAGTTTTGGAAAACGAATCCCGTGCAAATCTCCCTCTGGAATAAGGTACATGCTGGGATAATAATTACATAACCAACATTTCTAGTAGCCTAATACAATAGCTGTCTCTCTCTCCCCCTTCAAAATGTCCTTGTCAATTAATTTGATAAGCAATATTATTTTAGCATTAGGCAATGCTATAATGTAGCCTAGGCCTACTTTCTGATGGACTACAGCCAATATTTGAAGGTGAGCCTAGGTTTTGAATTAGAATAAGGGTAAGGGTTAGGGGTTAGGGTTAGGAGTCAGGTGTAGGTTTAGGGGTTTGGGTTAGGGTTACAGGTTAAAGTTGGGTTAGGGTTAGGGAAAATAGGATTTTGAATGGAAATCAATTAGAAGAACAACGTGTGTGTGTGTGTACATGAGTTCCTATTTTACCTGGGAATCCATGATTAGTCGTCTCATCAGGGCCATGGAGGTTTGCAGGGTCTCCATCTCGCTGGGCAGAAAGGCACGGTCCTCCTCTGCCAACGCCTTGGGCCCATTCACCATGAAAAGGGCAATCTGGTCATTCAGAATGTTCAGAGATTGCACCGCTGCAGGAGGACACACACAAACCTTGCCATGAACAGTCTGACTTGATCAAAAACTGGATGAACAGTTTTCTGGAAACTGTTCCTGAAAAAGCTGGGAGTAAACTTGCACTTATCATTTGGATGTGTAACATAACAAGCTTTGGTACTTCATTGCCACTCCACAGACAAAAAAAAAGGATGCTTAGTCATAGCAATAAATGGATTCCCAACAACTATGTATGACTACAACATGCAAGTCAGTTAAGAACAAATTCTTATTTTCAATGACGGCATAGGAACAGTGGGTTAAATGCCTTGTTCAGGGGAAGAACGACAGATTTGTACTTTGTCAGCTCAGGGATTTGATCTTGCAACCTTTCAGTTTCTAGTCCAACGCTCTACCACTTGGCTACCTGCCACCCCGAGAGTCCATTGGTTTGGCAGGGTAGACCTGATTGAGGCTTCGTATTTTATTTAATTACAACCAGTGTTTTGACAGTATTTGAGAATCTGTCTATTTTGTAAATATTTTTTGTACATCTATGTAAATATCCATTGGATTTCGTCTTTCACCTGTACCACCTTTTCCCTGTGATTAAACTGGCCAGTATTTTGCACCTGCTATTTATTATGTAAGTACAATGGAAAAAACGAGTTACATTATTGTAACATAAATACTGATATCTAAAACACTGATGGTCAGATGATTGAAAGTGCGTATGAGAAATATTGTTCTTCCTCGATCAGGGTGGAGGGAGGTGGACTCTTTCTGTTTATGTACAACACAGTGGAAGAACACCGTTTCCAAACTGTCACTCTCAACGACTTCTCCATTTCTGGCCCGGAATGTTCTGTGTGTCCGTCTGAGACCCATCCTGTTTTTGTTTCCCTGCTCTTGCTCTGTGGGACCCTGGCAGCCTCTCCCTTAGCTTTCCTCTGGCTAATATTTTACATCAGCAGTCAGAAAGACTGGAGTCTGTGTGAGAGAAAGAGAGAGAGAGAGAGAGAGAGAGAGAGAGAGTGAGTAACCAAGTGTTTGTGTAGTTTCTATGAGAGTGTGTGTGTGGGGGGGAGAGAGAGCGTGTGTGTGTCCGCTCAACAACAGGGCTTCCTCAGCCCACTTCCATTTACCATTAATCCTTCCTTAGTCTGCGAAAGGTCGCCACAACTTTTCCGGAGGCCGCCCACATGGTGGAATTCTTTGATAACAGCTATTTGCTTGTTCTTGTGCCTTCGCATTTAAGCTGCTACACAGGCTGACACGCACAACTTTCATTATCTTTTTATTTGTTGGAACTTTATTCAGCTGGGTAGGTCAACATACAGGTAACTGCCAAAATAAAGGGAACACCAACATGAAGTGTCTTAATAGGGTGTCACCACAAGCTTGCAGAACAGATTCAACGCACCTTGGCATAGAGGGACGCGACACCATTCTTCCACAAGAAATTCCATTGTTTGGTGTTTTGTTGATGGTGGTGGAAAATACTGTCTCAGGCGCCGCTCCAGAATCTCCCATATGTGTTCAATTGGGTTGAGATCTGGTGACTGAGACACACTCACATACAGACACACACCCTATAAAGCCCTATGCTAGTTTGAGACACTTCTTTTTCTAGCCATGGTAGCCAAAATAATGGGCACCAGGGCATTATTATACATGGCCCTAATCATGATGAGATGTTAATTGCTTAATTAAGTCAGGAACCGCACCTGGGTGGAAGCGCCTGCTTTCAATATATGCAGTATCCCTCCTTAACTCAAGTGTTTCCTTTATATTGACAGTTACCTATATGTCAATAGGACCAGCTCTCTATTTTCAATAACGAGCCATGGACTCTCATAATTCATAGTTGAGCAGTGATCATAGGGCTGTCACCGAGATCACCTGACGTGACCTGATGATGTGACATTGTCAGTACTGATGTGACTTCCTTGAGACACATGCGCCATGTCTCTGTGACTGTTGGGTTTAAAAACATAAACTGCTAAGTCTGTGAAAACTAGGGTGACTGTGTGGCTGAAAATTCGGAGAGGGCATTTTTTCAGGATGCAAATGAAAAGCCTCTTGCACATCGAGCCCACGCATAACAGGAGCATAGATTAATCTGTTACGTAATAAGGATTATTTCACAGCGCCTGACATTTTCAAGCAAACAGGCAGTCTGGAAATTTGACAAGTCTGCACCAGAGGCACCACCGATAAGAAGTGAGGGGGCTGGAGAAATCATCTTGACAGACAACTGAGACAACTGAAGGCGAGAGAATTTTACAGGCATGACCATGAGGTCTTTGAAGGTAAGTAGTACAGTAGCTGTCTGGATCTATATTAGCCTGGTTCCAGATTTGTTTTGTGCTGTATAGCCAACACTTATGGTTGTTTGTATGGCAATGACAATAGGCGTTTGCAAGACAGCACCAATAGGCTAGATCTGGGATCAGGCTATATCTAAATTGGTTCCTGCTGAAATGGTAAGGATGAGAACAAGTTGTAGACACTATAGCTCTAAATGGCTCAAACTCAAGTTGTGTACAGTGAGCTTTCCTCACTGCTTGAGTGCCCTCCACTGGGCAATCCTTGAACCTGCTAACCCAGAGAATAGCACAGGACCTTAAAGGTAAGACCAAATTTGCCCACTTTTTCTACTCTTAAACTTTCTATATGGTTGGGGGGGGGGGGGGGGGGGGGGGGCAGCATTTCATGCAAGTCCCTGAAAATGTATGGTTGGTGTCGGTCAAATGTATTGGGACTCCAAGCCTGAAATGATAGTTCCCAGGGAGAATGATGATGGGGTAGACTAGATGTGCATTCCAAAACAGATACACATCACAACCCTGTGAGACAGCCGCAAAACCACTGAGCTGAGTGAACAAGAGCAAGGTAGATAGAGAGAGAGAGAGAGAGAGAGAGGTATGGAGGAAGAGAGTAAATTACTTATGTTACAGCAGTGGTCTGTGAGGTATTATTAAAGTGAGAAGCTAATCGAATGAAATATTTTTCTTTTCCTTTTTCTTTCCCCTTTTCTCTTTTTTTCTCTCGTAAGCAAATCTCGCACTGCCTTGCTCGTTGTCATAGGGCCTATGGAGGAGAGATGACGAATTAGTAAACTAAGGAGGAAGTAACACAGCATCAGCCCTTTATCTGTTCTGCTCAGGGCAAAATTATCAGGGGAAATACACTCTTAGAAAAAAGGGTTCCAACAGTGTTTTTTGGCTGTCCTCATAAGAGAACCTTTTTTTGTTCCACATAGAACCCATTTTGGTTCCACGTAGAACCATTTTGTGTTCCACGTAGAACCCTCTGTGGAAAGGGTCCTAAATGGAACCCTAAAGGGTTCTACCTGGAACCAAATGGGTTCTTCCTGGAACCAAAAATAATTATTCAAAGGGTTCTCCTATTGGGACAGACGAGGAACCCTTTTAGCTTCCAGTGTTAGAAAGCAATTATTTTCTGAGAGTATAGGAAGCAACACACATGAGAAATGGCTGAGAGAATATATGCACTGACTAATGGGAGAGATGGTATATAGGCCTAGTAGATGCTCTCAATATGAAAAGTGGCTCAATGTAAACAGAGCCTCAAGATGAAACGTTTTCTCCACGAGAGGATGCTTAAACATTTAGTATGCAGTTGTTTATTATTATTATTATTATTATTTTTAGACAGAATACATTGTTTAATTATTACACAAATAGTGTTTATTCTCACATCAAAAAAAATCATTATTCCATCCACAGTGATACTTTCTTCCATTTCCCCCAGATAGGGACAGGACCAAATTAGCATAATGATTCTATTCCAACTCCACCAGCAGCTGCCAGTGATAACACTTCAAAGAAACACCAGTGCCACATTTCCACACACCATTTGAGAATACCAATGACTTTCTCAGGTTGAATCGGAACTGTGCATGTGAAGAATGTCATGACTTTAACAGCAAACCTGAGGATGAAAACAAAGAAAGGTGTTAAGGCTTGAGATGCGTTCAAGGCCTACTTTTTGTGTGCTTTTGAGACAGGTTGCCAATTGACATGGCATCAGCCCATTCAGTTCAGTAGCCATAGCGAATAGTTTACCTATCTCCATCCCTCAGGGATATAAGCAAGGTAGAACGTAAATGAAAAATAAAAATATTTGAATGTATCTTTTTGCTTTCATCCCTACCCCCAGAGACAGAAACCCTTGATCATTTTTGTGGGTTAAGTACCTTTCTCAAGGGCACAATGGTATGATATGGCCTCTAACTAGGATACTGATGACAGCAACTCTCCGATGGCCGGCTTACTCCCCACCACATTTTCCCATCTGACCTTAGATTTGAACTTCCAGTTCCTGGCTTGCCTCGCTAGGTTACCTGCCACAGTGCTGCTCTGCTGGTAGTCATTCCTTTCTCCTAAGGCCATTCCATTGAAAATCTGTCATCTGGTTCAGTGAATGCACCATTAACCACAATATGAAAATTAGGCACAACAGACATCTGGCAAATTGAGCTCATTTGGTGTGAATGTCTGTATAGTCGACGAGCAGGAAACACAAACTAATGAAATATCTGCAGTCTGTTAGGATATTCAACACCACAGTGTTTTACAAAAATAGGCTGATTTCAATAAATGGGAATGCATCATAGGGTTTTTTGTAACGAGATCGCCTAAACAATTTCAGTTGCATTTCTCACGCAATTAAGTAAATTAACAATGATGAAGACAAATGATTGATTTTGCATGATCCAAACGGTAATTGTTGAAGTGTTATTATCAGGGCCGGCAAAGAAAAACATAGAGAAGGACCAATGTTGAAGAGATGAAGAAGGCAGAGAATAGTGATGGCAGACAGGACCAAATCATGTTTACATGCCAAGTCCTTCCATATTAGCATTGTTGGAGCAGAGGTGACCAGAATATGAAGTTATTCAAGACTATTATGAAACCGTTAGAACATCTCTGATGTGTAGGGTAGGTATTTGTATTTGATTCGTTCATGATGCTGTACTGTCACCAGGTCCATGTAGATTGAAGAGACAGAAGTACTGCACCTGTCATTGCAAATATTTCCTTTTTTATACAAATAGAAAATGAATCACGCTTCAAAGATTTGGACAGGAAGTCCAAACACTACCAAAGGGCTCGTTTAAGTCTGTGTTTTGACAGGTGTTTTGTTAGACATGAATGTTTAGGTTTCTGAAGGATTATTACATTTCAGTTTATTTATATGATGGAAGTAGATGGCCGCTGCTCTGGGGCTGATACTCTGCTGCTCCCGGCATAATGACAGCCAAAATTATTACAAATTATACATTTCCATTGAAAAGTATCCATCTATCTAATTAGAATTTGAAAATCCATCTTTTGATTGGAAAACCATTGCACTTTCCAAGCCTTATAAATCTCTTAATACAGTTTTAGAAAAGGGCGAGGACACTTGCAGACTAGATAAAGCACCGATTTATACTTGACACATTTGACTGCATTTTGAAGATCAGGCCAGTGTCATCCCAGTCCATTACCACATTCATGAACTGATTTCAACCTCAGACCATATAAGAGGATGCAAGGCCTTGAAAAGGATTTGGGCCCAACCCTGAACCAGCCCCTTGTCCTTATCAACTCGCTCCGAGGTCCTTGTCACACTTGCATGACTTCCAGAGCAGTGACTAAACCCATCAACTTCGGGACACACTCATGCCTTCAATGTGTTTTATTAACAAATCCCCACTGTTGTTTTACAAGATGTAAACTTTAATAATAACTGGACATTTCATTTGGTAGGTATCATTTGTTACATGAGTCACGTCCCGAAATCAGACACAAACAAATGCACGTGGCACGCCTCTGCATAATTATTTTTACGAAATTTAGCAAATTCAAATATGTTGCAGTGTGTGTTGGGATACCACTTCGCTCTGAAGCCTCCAACCTAAGCCTGGCTGGGCCAAAGTGGCTGCCGTAGGGTCTAATTGGCACCCCACACCCTCAATAATTTTCAGATCCTCAGCATGAACACGCAATTTGAGGGACGAAGGAAAGGGACTGGTTTGGCATTCAGCCAATGACCACTTGACTGGACTTCCTGTCACATTTTACCAAGACAGGAAGCCATGAGGACAGCCAGTTCAGGAAATGGAGAAAAGATAGGTCAGGAGTTGGGAAGGAAACGAGGGATACACTGACCAACATTGGTGTCTATCCAGATTTAGTGAGGCACATCGCCTTCGTACAGTATACTTCTGTGATACCATACCATGCTGACAGCACAGACAGAAGTATTTACAGAATGGGCCTAATAGCCGGATGGCATGAAGCACCTATCATTGGTGTAACAGGGCTCCAGACTGCGACCATTTACTCACATTTAGCGACCCTAAAACTTGGCTGTGCGAGTAAAAAGTGTAAATGGTTGCATCGATGCGAGCTGCACATTCTACATGCTGCCTCACTCCCAACGTCCTATTTTTTCATGCTTCTAAAGCCATGATTTGGTCAAACAGTAATGTGCGCTATCCTCATGATTCCTGTCATAAAAGTATTTTTGCTGGGACCTGCTGCTGTGATGAGCTAGCCACTCACTCCCTCTCTAACTGTACTCCAAGATAAAAAATAAAAAAATCTGATTGTAGGCTGTAACATTTCAACAACAAAAAAACACAGCTTTGGAAGCAACTACTGTTGTCACGTTTGAGGAGATTCTAAGCTTAATTTAGGTATAATTGTTATTTCTTAATATTGAGCTCTATAGCAACTGTTTTACATCCAAAATATTTGATATGGCTTTGAGATACGGTGTGAGCAAAATTCGCATCAGCATAGCGAATGCAGACCTCTTTGGGTAGTAGCCTAGGCAACACCTGCAATTTTTTTGAAGGACATTGTACATAGTGTTAGATTAATACATGGCCACCAGAAGTGGCTGGGCCTATTATGTTTAGAGTTAGCAATCTAGCTAATGTGTTTTACGGTTCCTCTTACTCAGTTAGTGAATTAGTCTCAATTAAATCAGCCTATGATATTAGTTCTGTCACACCCTGGTCTGTTTTACCTGTCTTGTGCTTGTCTCCACCCCGCACCAGGTGTCTCCCATCTTTCCCCCATTATCCCGTGTGTACTTATACCTGCGTTTTCTGTTGGTCTGTTGCCAGTTTGTCTTGTCAAGTCTTACCAGCGTGTTTTACCGTTTTCCAGTTTCTCTAGTTTCTGTTTTGGAGTCCTCTCGGTTTTTACCATTCTGCCTGCCCTGACCCTGGGTGTCACGCCCTGGCCTTAGTATTATTTGTTTTCTTTATTATTTTAGTTAGGTCAGGGTGTGACATGGGGTATGTGTGTGTTTGGGGTATTATATGGTAGAGGGGGTGTTGGTGGTAGTGTATGGGTTTGTGTTGAGTGTATGTATCTAGCTGTGTCTATGGTTGTGTGGAGTTTTCTAGGAAAGTCTATGGTTGCCTGAATGGGTTCTCAATTAGAGACAGCTGGTTCCTGTTGTCTCTAATTGGGAACCATATTTAAGGCGATCATAGGCTTTAGCTGTTTGTGGGTCATTGTATGTGTCGAACGTAAGTAGTTTGTGTGTGCACTTGTGTTTTAAGTTTCACGATCAGTTGTTGTTTTTGTTAGTTTGTATAAGTGTTGCGTGTTCATCTTGATCGTTGTAATAAAAAGAAGATGTATTCAAGTCATGTTGCGCCTTGGTCCTCTCATTCACGTCAAGACGATCGTGACACTTGGCCTGCCTGCCATTCTGTCGCTGATTTACGCTACCTTGGATTACTGCTCTCTGTCTGCCCTGGACCTGCTGTTTGCCTGCCCCCTGTTTTGTAATAAACATCTGAGATTCAAACTGTTTGCATCTGGGTCTTATGAGTCTTCTGGAGAACCAGCTTTTTGTCAAAGTTGATTAATGCAAATGTCATTGCTCCACCATCTCCTTCCTAGGATACATCATCGCTGCAGGAAATATGCAGATGATCCTGGCAAGGTGAGAGCGGTGGTGGATTGGACTCAACCCACATCCAGAGTGCAGCTGCAACGCTTCCTGGGGTTTGCTCATTTCCACCTCTGTTTCATCCGGGGTTACAGCATCCTGGCTTCCTCCCTTTCAGCACTCAACTCTCCCAAGGTCCCGTTCACATGGTCTCCAGCTGCCTGACCGAGCATTCTCGGACCTTAAGCATTGGTTCACTATAGCTCCCATCTTAATCCATTTGGATCTGTCCCGTCAGTTTGTGGTGGAGTTCGACGCCTCGAACATCAGAGTGGAGTCTGTCCTGTCCTAGCATTTTGCCTAGGACAAAAAGCTGCATCCCTGTGCTTTCCTTTCCCATCGTCTTAACACCACAGACGAATTATGACATGGGAAATTGAGAACTACTTGCGGTGAAGATAGCGTTGGAGGAGTGGAGTCACTGGTTAGAGGGGGCGGAACATCCATTCATAGTGTGGACTGATCACAAGAACCTGGAATATCCCCGCACCGCCAAGTGCCTCAACTCTACGCAAGCTCTATAGGCCCTGCTATTCACTCAATTCAACTTAACCATCTCCTACTTCCCGCGGTCCAAGAATGTGAAGCCTGATGCGCTCTAACGCCTCTATAGCCCCGGGGCTAACCGGTTGTTTGTCCCAGACTCTGCCCATTCCCCGATCCTGGAATGGGCTCATTCCTCCAGACTTGCCTGCCATCCTGGCTCCCGTCGGACTCTGGCCTTTGTACGACAGGGTCCCTGACGTCTCCGTGTTCATTGTCACCTGCACTGTGTGTGCTCAGAATAACACTCGGCGGCAAGCTCTGGCTGGCCTCCTTCAACCACTCCCTGTTCCTCACCGCCCCTGGTCCCATATATCCCTGGACTTCGTTACTGGTCTCCC
This sequence comes from Salvelinus fontinalis, assembly GCF_029448725.1. NCBI lineage: Eukaryota > Metazoa > Chordata > Actinopteri > Salmoniformes > Salmonidae > Salvelinus > Salvelinus fontinalis. The sequence goes on from NC_074695.1 coordinate 39,485,001, forward strand.
TCCATCAGGTGGCAACACCACTATCCTTGCGGTCGTGAATAGGTTATCCAAAGCCGCCCATTTCATTCCATTTCCCTAGTTACCCTCAGCCAAGGAGACGGCCCAGCCCATGGTGCAGCACGTCTTCCAGATCCATGGACTTCCGTTGGACATGGTCTCCGATTGCGTTCCTCAGTTCTTGTCCCAGTTCTGGAAGGCATTCTGCACCCTCATTGGGTCGGTGGCAAGCCTGTCCTCGGGGTTCCACCCTCAGTCCAACGGCCAGTTGAAGCAAGCCAATCAAGACCTGGAGACAACTCTTCACTGCCTTGTCTCCGCCAACCCCACCACCTGGAGCCAGCAACTCATGTGGGTTGAATACGCCTGCAACACCCTCCTCTGCTCTGCCACCGGGCTCTCATGTTTGTCAGCCGCTGTTGCCGTACCTGGATGGCACTTGTCAAGACTACCTCCAGGTATAGGCAACAAGAGGACCACCACCGGGTCCCGGCTCCCCGGTATTGTCTCGGGCAGAGGGTATGGCTTTCCACTTGAGATCTGCCCCTCCGGGTGGAGTCCTGCACACTTTCCCCCAGTTTTATCGGTCCTTTCCCCATCTCCAAGATCATTAGCACCTCTGCTGTTCATCTTCTGTTGCCCAATACCCTCCGTATATATCCCACTTTTCATGTGTCTAGGATTAAACCTACACTACCATTCAAAAGTTTGGGATCACTTAGAAATGTCCTTGTTTTAGACATTGTTTATGTTGTAAATGACTATTGTAGCTGGAAATGGCAGATTTTCTATGGAATATCTACATAGGCGTACAGAGGCCCATCATCACAACCATCACTCCTGTGTTCCAATGGCACGTTGTGTTAGCTAATCCAAGTTTATAATTTTAAAAGGCTAATTGATCATTAGAAAACCCTTTTTCAATTATGTTAGTACAGCTGAAAACTGTTGTCCTGATTTAAAGAAGCAATACAACTGTCCTTCTTTAGACTAGTTGAGTATCTGGAGCATCAGCATTTGTGGGTTCGATTACAGGCTCAAGATGGCCAGAAACAAAGACCTTTCTTCTGAAACTCGTCAGTCTATTCATATTCTCAAAAACGAAGGCTATTCCATGCGAGAAATTGCCAAGAAACTGAAGATCTTGTACAACGCTGTGTTCTACTGCCTTCACAGAACAGCGCAAACTGGCTCTAACCAGAATAGAAAGAGGAGTGGGAGACCCCGGTGCACAACTGAGCAAGAGGACAAGTATATTAGAGTGTCTAGTTTGAGAAACAGACGCCTCACAAGTCCTCAACTGGCAGCTTCATTAAATAGTACCTGCAAAACCCCAGTCTCAACGTCAACAGTGAAGAGGCGACTCCGGGATGCTGGCCTTCTAGGCAGAGTTCCTCTGTCCAGTATCTGTGTTCCTTTGCCCATCTTAATCTTTTATTTTTTTTGGCCAGTCTGAGATATTTGGCCAGTCTGTGACCTTTCTTTGTGCATAGATAGCTCTGCTCTGTTGTCAGTCAAAGAGCGATTGAGAAATTTGGACAAATTCTTTGTTTTATTAAACGCATACGGCCAAATGAGCTAATTTTATCAACAGTACTATCGGTTTTGTCTGAGTTTTTTCCCCATTATTTCCGGTTGTATATCTCTTTCGTAGTCATCGTCGATGATGTGCTTAGGCTACTGCACAAACATAGGTTTACAAGATTGGCTATAGGAGTGTTGAAATCATATTTACAGTTTTTTTTATCGCTACTAGCCATCTTTTGCATCTGTCTATATCTTTCAATGGAAAACAGTGACATTTTGTGCCTTCTCCCCTAGATTTCTTGCAGCCACGTACCGGACACCAGCTTGCTCTTGCTGCCATCTCTTCGGGTTTCCACTTTTCAGAACTGACTTTAGGCAATCTGTCTTTCATCTTTTGCGCCAGCTCCTTCTCCATGCCATTAAACTAGCATATGTGACATCAAGCTCCAAATAAGGGCGTATGTCACAGAGTTGCCCCACGAGAGCACACATGCGCAGATGTTACCCATCTCCGCTGTTGTTGCAGTCGGCCACATAAAATGACATAAAATAATCACAATCAAACCGATAGTACTTATAATAAAAAATATCTAATTTGGCCGTATGCTTTCAATTAAGCAAAGAATTTGTCCAGAATTTCTCAATCGCTCTTTGACTGACAACAGAGCAGAGGTCGTAGTGCACCAAGAAACGTCACAAGTCATATGACCTGTTTCTTCAGCTTTCCAGGTCTAGACTGCAGGGAGAGAGGTGAAGACAAACTACACCTAACTAGTTTCAATGTGTGGAATCACTTGGGAAATCTGGATTTTAGGTAAACTTCCCCTTTAAAACTAGAATCCTTAATTGAAACAATAACAAAGTGGTCACCACACCCCTGCTTTGGTAAAACGTTGAGGAATTATCCAGGAGAAATGTAAACCACTCTCAAATGCATAGACAGACCAATGGATGCAAGGACTGACCATCCATGGTATATATTTTTTTGAAGCGAGTAAACAAGATCCTAAGTAATTAAAATGCAAACTCCACCATTCATTTTTATTCTGTCTATTCTGCAATTACTGTTTCTCTTAATGTTAGGTGACACAATTACTGTCTATCTCCTCAACCCCCTTGTCATAAAGACAGGGCACATACTGTATGCTAACTGGTAGAGTGCCTAAGCTATGTCTACATGATATGGTGCAATGGTTACAACACAATAAGATACACTCAAACTGCTAATTAGACTGCACGTTCATAATTTTCTCGAAAGCACCTCTGTATTTTGGCATGGCACCAGATCCAGTCCATGGGAATACAGAAAGAACAGCTGTGTCTGAGTTTTCAGTGTTTTTTTCTCATATTTTTTTGGTCCCTGGCTGTTCGGTCCCTAGCTGTAAGAACCATTTCATGCTTTTAACAACTGTATAGCCTTGCGTGAAAGACATGGCCTCAGGAACCTCCTGGGGTAGGCCTATTTGGTTACATGTAGTCTGGTCTATTGTGTATCTGTAACCCCACCTCCACTGTCGATAGTAGCCATGTATCAGGATAAGGTAAGACCCCGATGCAGACCGTGTCGAAGTAACAATGTTTATTGCAGCAACAGGGGCAAAGGTACAGGATGGCAGACAGGCTCAGGTCAGGCAGAGGTCGGTAATCCAGAGACGGGGCAAAGGTACAGGACAGCGTGGCAGAGTGGTCAGGCGGGCGGGCTCAGGGTCAGGACAGGCAAGGGTCAAAGCGAGACTGAGGAAAAGCAGGAGCTGATACAAAAATGCTGGTTGACTTGACAAACAAGACAAACTGGCAACAGACAAACAGAGAACACAGGTATAAATACACAAGGGATAATGGGGAAGATAGGCGACACCTGGAGGGGGGTGGAGACAATCACGAGGACAGGTGAAACATATCAGGGTGTGACACCATGAGCATAAAAAATGTATTACAGATTATTAACATGGTATCACATTATATTTGTGTCAGGATGGACTTTTTTCTTTGTCAATACACAAAACAATAATAATTTGGCACATAACCCATACTATATCAACTGTCAATACCTTTCACGTTTAGAATTGTATGTCTCAGAAACTCCCATTGTGTCACAAATAACTGTGAGGTCATTTTCCCCATCTCACTTGCAGGTTCTGGCCTCAATAGATTGGTCTTCAAAGTATCCTTACAATATAAGTACTTTTAGCACAAAGGAGTTAACAAAAACCTGTTTTACAGGTTACTAAACACAGTATCACTTTTTTATTTTATCTGTTATTTTACCAGGTAAGTTGACTGAGAGCACATTTGAATTTACAGCAACAACCTGGGGAATAGTTACAGGGAAGAGGGATGAATGAGCCAATTGTAAACTGTGGATTATTAGGTGACCGTGATGGTTTGAGGGCCAGATTGGGAATTTAGCCAGGACACTGGGTTAACACCCCTACTCTTACAATAAGTGCCATGGGATCTTTATAAACCTCAGAGAGTCAGGACACCTGTTTAACATCCCATCCGAAAGACAGCACCCTACACAAAGCAGTGTCAATCACTGTCATGGGGAATTGGGTTATTCTTTTGACCAGAGGAAAGAGTGCAGTGGTATGCAGGGTGATATGCTGCTGGCTTAAAACACACTTGACATGTGTGTTAGGGTGGAAGTTTTTCTTTGTCAATAGACATAACAATAATAATTTGGCATATAACAATGAAAATATGGGCAGAGAACAAGCTAAAACTGCCACTGGTTCTTGAATAACTTGAATTAATTAATAAACCCAATTGACTTTATATGCAGTACCTGTCAAAAGTTTGGACAAACCTACTCATTCAAGGGTTTTTCGACAATGTAGAAAAATAGACATCAAACATACGAAATAACACATATGGAATCATGTAGTAACCAATAGTTTTAAACAATTAAAAAACATTATATTTTAGATTCTTCAAAGTAGCCACCTATTGCCTTGATGAGAGCTTTGAACATGCTTGGCATTTTCTCAACCAGTTTCACCTGGAATGCTTTTCCAACAGTCTTGAAGGAGTTCCCACATATGCTGAGCACTTGTTGGTTGCTTTTCCTTCACTCGGTCCAACTCATCCCAAACTATCTCCATTGGGTTGAGGTCGGATGATTGTGGAGGCCAGGTCATCTGATGCAACACTCCATCACTCTCCTTCTTTGTCAAATAGTAGCCCTTACACAGCCTGTAGATGTGTTGGGTCATTGTCCTGTTAAAAAACAAATGATAGTCCCACTAAGCGCAAAACTGATGGCATGGCGTGTTGCTGCCGAATGCTGTGCCACCAGGGGGAAATGTTAGTCTGGAGCCCTGCTGTAACACTACTGAGGCAAATATTTTACTGTACATGGTGACATAATAGAACTTCAATGTTCAAATGGAGATGACTATTTATATTCTTGTGGATTTGATGGAGAGAAATGGAGAAGAGAGAGAAGTGAACAAGAAAGAGCAGAGTTTCTTCTTCTGTTCACATTTGAATACTATATATTTCCTCTACAGCAGCAAGGCATGAACAACATACACCAGTCAGGAACATTGATTAAACAACATTCCATCTTCCCTGCCTCAGAGGCATCCTCGGAATCAGATGACAAGAGCACATTCCCAACACCACAGTCCTCAACAGCCAACATCCCAAGCATGTACACTCTTATTAGCCAATGGCACATTAGATGGGTGTTACGCACGCCTCTGAGAAGAAGGAACGCAACTCCCTGCTATAACTCAACTCTCTGAAGTGCAAGAGGTATGGACTGTAGGTGCGAGCAAGGATGACACAAAAGCAGATTTTACCGTTTACTTGGATTTATTTTCTTACACGGTAATATGGGGAAAAGGGGCTGGACGGAACCAAAGCAAAGAAAGTAAATATCAAAGTTCCCCCTCTCCTATCTAACCTGCCTACCCACTTAACTTACCTAACTTAGCACCGTCTGGTGCCCTAACCAAAATACAGGGGGTGGTCCGCCCAGGTCTTACCTAGTGTGCCTAGACAGTAAATATACTACGGGTATATGTATGCCCTCGGGCCTCTTGCCTAAGCACTCCCAAAGTGCCTTCTCTTTCCCCCCTGGGAACAAATGAAACAGAGTAATTATTAACGATTTCACAAACACTCACAAACACAGGACATAGCAAAACTGCTACCAACAACAGTACATACCACACTTTCTGATACACAACCAACACTATATCACAATCTAATTTCTCTCAATCTCCAAATCTCTACTCCTTATCTCATCTACTCCTTATCTCATCTACTCCTTATCTCATCTACTCCTTATCTCATCTACTCCTTATCTCATCTACTCCTTATCTCATCTACTCCTTATCTCATCTACTCCTTATCTCATCTACTCCTTATCTCATCTACTCCTTATCTCATCTACTCCTTATCTCATCTACTCTCTCTCCTCTCTCTACTCTCCTGGGCAGAACACTGGCTTTTATCTTCAGGTGGCAATGGTGATTAGAGTCAGCTGCTTCTTGACGAGGGGGCGGGGTCAGCTCCAATCACCAATTAGCCTGGGGTTGACCAATCAGCTGGTTGGGGAGTACTTCAGGAAGCCATCTCCTGAAACACACACTCAAATACAAAACAGAACACAGAAACTGGGGAACGTAACAATGGGTTGGACATGTGTGTTACACGGAGACATCTTATACGGTGAGCAACAGGCACAAGACCCACCGGACGCCCAGTACTGCACTTCAAAGATGCCTGCAAACAGGACTTGAAGGCTTGCGACATCAACCCAGGGAACTGGGAGCGAACAGCCGATGACAGCCTCAGCTGGCAGTGAGGATAGGCCTCAGGAGAACCCAAGAAAAATGACACATGACCTGGCAGACAGGGAAAAGCGGAACAACAGGCACCTCTGCATCTGCCACAAACTTAATTTGCAATGGCTGTGGCAAAGATTGCCATTCAAGGATTAGCCCATTCAGTCACACAAAGTGTTGCACAACCAGCAGCTGACCTCCAAACGCACAACATATTTTAATTCAAGGGCCTATATATTTCCCCTTCAGTTGTTATTTTAATAATGTAAAACAATACTACAATGATGTCAATTGCAGAATGCAGCACTTGGTCAAAACTACATGCAGTGTATCAGCTATACATAAAGATTATCGTGCATATAATGCCAAGGGTAGCAACAGCCAATGTTGTGAGAAATGTATTTACTATACAACACTGCCCTCTTCTGACAAAAAGGTTGAAAAACCTAATATGGCCACCATGACATCATACAGATCCATATCAGCCACATTGTAAGGCCTGCTGTAGTGTTGTAATTGCAAGTTGTGGATAAGAGTACAGGACAGAATATCTCTGATTAAATATCCTGATGACATACGGAAAGGTTCTGACTGTGTTGACATCCCATCTTGAGTGAGTCATGTTTTATTTAACTAGGCAAGTCAGTTAAGAACAAATTCTTATTTACAATGACGGCCTTCCCCAGCCAAACGAAGCTGGTCCAATTGTGTGCCGCCCTATGGGACTCCCAATCACAGCCAGATGTGATACAGCCTGGATTTGAACCAGGACCACTTGCACTGAGATGCAGAGCCTTCCACCACTGCGCCACTCAGGAGCCTAATGTTGAGAACATAACCATTTATCCAACCTGGTCTCAGAGCATTTTATATTATTCTGTATGTAAATCTGAGACATTCTATATAGTATGATACAGTATGTTACATTTCATATGGTATGTATTAATTTGTGAATGCCCATTAGCCATTTCGTATGATATGTTACAAATTACAATTCGTATAATATGTTATGAATTTGCAAAACGTACAATATGTTACAAATTTGCAAAGCAAACAATATGTTAAGAATTTGATAAACCTATAATATGTTACAAATTCTAGCTAGGTGGCTAACGTTAACTAGTTGGCTAACGTTAGCTAGGCTAGGGGTTAAGGGTTATTGTTAAGGTTAAATTTAGGAATTAGGTTAAAGGTTTAAGGTTAGGGTTAGGGTTGGCTAAAGGGGTTAAGGTTATGGGAAGGGTTAGCTAAGATGCTAAGCAGTTGCAAAGTAGCTTAAAAGTAGTAAGTAGTTGAAAAGTTACTAATTAGCTAAAATGCTAAAGTTGTTATACATGTGTAACGTTCGCGTTATACATGTGCCCATCCACCATGACCAACCATATCATACTAACTTTAGTGTCCCAGATTTACATTTACTCTGTTAAGTCTAGTCTGAGACCAGGCTGATTTATCTGAATTACACCATGAGTGCCAAGAAATCAATCAAATCAATGAGGCGAAACCACTGTAGGCATCACGGCATAATTTGTTAAGGAAGAGCGTAACAATCTCTAACCTTGTGTCGAAGTTTGAATCGTACCAGATGGAAATGTGACATTTGCACGGCATGTTAACACCAAATGGGCTCCACCCAGTGTTATCATTATCTGCCTGTAGCATTTTGTATCACATCATAGTCTTCAACGCCTTGACTAACTGTATTAGAGAAATCCATGTGCATATCAGAGAATAACCATGTATTTGCTGTGGTTGGGTGTGTTTGTTGGTTAATTGGTCGGATTGTTGTTTGAAGGTTCAGGCCAACCGTGGTGCTTTGGTCCCCGGGGCAGTAGTCAAGGATGACTAGTGTAAGAGCAAATAGTTAGGTGGAATGATCGGCATCATAGGATCCAAGGCCTGATACAGGCACGTGTGCACATGCACACACCGTGAAAACACACGTTTGAGCACACAGCACATTACTTTCCACCAACACAAATTGTCAAGCATATAGCACAACACACGAAAACCATTAACACACTCTCACGCAAAGAGAGTCTTTCAAACGCCCAGCCCCCCCTGCATGTCTCTCTCATTTTGCCAGTCTTCCAATTACAGCAGTAACATAGATGATTAGTGCTGTTGAGAAATCAGTACCATGGACAGCCGCATCGTATTTAGCTTACGTTGATTGAACTAAATTGTTTTTTGGTATATTTTAGTTGTCACTGTATTAGACTAAGCATAGGTGATTAGATGATGTTGAAATGGTGCCGGAATAGTGAACGCAACACCTGTTTTCTTTCCAACTTGAGTTAACTCTCTGTAGTTCTAAATCAATAGTTGTTTAGTAGTCAGAAAATGTCGGAAGCATTAACTTGCTTGACCATGCTGTAGGTCATGTGACTGTTTGTTACATGCAATATGTTTTGTGAACTTCACTGGACAGATGTTGCTGTCCGGTTTTGTGATGAAACACAAAATGTTTTCTACCATTGTCTCTTCTTATTGTCTCGGCCTTAGGCCTCTATATCACGGCGGCAAGCATATGAACTAACAGGTTATAGAGCAAACAACGCAATTATATAGGTTGTAATATGCCTTTATTTTCCTGGCTTGGCTTCCCCTGTGATTTTACACACACACCGCTACACACACACCGGTGAGCTTTGCAGGGCTGAGAGTTCTGCTCCTCTCCCTGCTCTGTAGACTTCAGACAACCCCAAGGGTAGGTCTCACATATGATTCATGCTTCTCACTGTCTACTGTGTGCTGTGCGTGTGTGTGGACAAGAAAGAGATGTGTGTATGTGTGAATGAGGGAGAGAGAGAGAGCAAAAGAGAGAGTGGGTGTGCGCATGGATGTCAGTTTGTGTGTGCACACATTTTGTGTAAGGTTGAGGAACAGCGTCTCTGAACAGCAAGGCAGCAGAGAAATCGAACAGCTTCCCGTATCTGTCTCACAACCTCTCCGCCTGAAAAAGCATCCCGTCAAGCAGCTCTCTGTTTCTGCTGAAGTGCACAAGTTGTAAATTCTCTCTTTTCGCACTTCATTCATATCCTTCTCAACTGCTGCAGTGCAGAATTCAGAATACTGCCACCTTGTTCCATGTCCTCTGTGCAGCAATTCTTAAAGAATAATGGAATGGAGATGGTGTAAGAAGAGGTGCAACCTGTTGACCTGTTTTGGAAAGATGGTGTTTGTGTGCTGAGCTCAAAATGGGTCTTGAAATGAGGTGTTATCGAGATTGTGATTGTTTTTTCATCAAGTGAAAACAAAATGTGGCTCTGCACAGTCAAACAAAAATAGAGGACAGAGGACACTCAGGACAGTGACTGGATGAATTGTGAATTCCCGCACTTCTTGTTGTTTACTTTGTATTCTGGTGCTTCGGTTCCGGCGTGATTTGATCTGTGCCAATACAAAGAAAAGCCCAGACAGGCAAGATTCTAAAGACACATCTCTCTGCCAAACTGCAGATAAGATTGCAAGATCTTTTTACTTCTTGGACATTTGACACATTCTTTGAATGCTGGATGGTCTAGGGGTTGAACGTGAGGTTTGATTCCCACATGGGCCACATACAGGGCTCCCGAGTGGTGCAGCGGTCTAAGGCACTGCATCTCAGTGCTAGAGGCGTCACTACAGACCCTGGTTTAATTCCAGGCTGTATCACAACCACAATCATTGTAAATAAGAATTTGTTCTTAACTGTCTTGCCTAGTTAAATCAAAAATATAGTACATGTACACCACAGATACTTTTCCACTATGAATTGTAAATACTCACTTTGGATCACTTTGCATAAAAGTGTCTGCAAATGACCATGTTCTTTTATTATTATTGTTATTAACATGATAGAACCACCTCTAAGACATAGGCATCAATTTTTTTCTTTCTGTGCTTTCCAGAGCCAAGAGGCTCAAGTGTGACAAATATAAAACATCTCTCAAATCATCCTATGTTTGGTGTGAAAATGCACTTACACTTTATCTGTTGATTGAAGAGTAAATCTCCAACTGCCCTAAAGATTCCCAAATGTCAAGAACATGATCTAAATTGGATCACTTTTTTGTTCCCGGGAATTTTCCTGCAAGGCAGGAAGTGCAAACTTGTGGTGTATTTGAGTTTTTAATAAGCTTTCTACTCTGAAACTTCAGACTTGATTTGCCCTAACAAAAAAGGTATCAACCCTTACAAAGTATTACATTAATTATAATCCACATAATAATTCACATTTCATGTTACTGCAGGATTATTTTCCTGCTGTAGCAAACTGGCTAACGATACATTTTTACTGACTATTTTACTGGTTTTATTACACTAGGCAAGTTCAATCAAGGGCAGCTAAAGTATCAAAGAAACAAATACTATTTGAACCCAGGTCTGTTACACACACCACATACTGTCTCTTCACATCTGAACCCTAATGGAAAATATGGCATTCAGGAGAGTGCTTTGCAGCATTAGGTGGCGGCCAGGGTTGAATCGGAAACATGGCCGTCCATAATGTGTGCCGACACAGCATTACCTCAGCACCCCTAGCCTCTCAGTCTAGAATTGTGAAGTCTGATTATCACCCCGGTGAGTGGGAGAGGACATGAATCGCGCTTGACAGGACCATTTCCTCTCCCTGTCATTCACAATGATGCAGCCTCAGGCGCCAGACGCTGCTGCTTACCATCAACACAAAAACAAGAGGGAATGCTTAAAGGAGCGAATGCATAATGAGCCTGCTCTGTCAGGGTTGGATGTTAAGAGGAAATATAATGTACCATTTCATCAGAAGACTGTCATGTCTTCTGATGATTTCCCGTCTCCCTAAGAGACCAATGTTGCTACAGTGTATACTAAATCCAATGGAGCGCTATTGTGACTTGCCTAACTCCATTGCAACATTGCCCCTGGTCAATAACAGCAGTAGATATCTGATATGCTAATATACTGTTTTGTCCTTTCTACATAAAAAAAATGTTTTCAGCTCTCTGAATGGGAAACACAAAGTTCCACCATCACTTTGAAGTTACTAGAGTCCATGCACCTCCTACATCTGAATCTGTGTGCCCTTGCTGAAGCAGGCGCTCAACAGTGCCATCACCTCTCCCAGCGTGAGAGATAACTCCCTGTGGCAACCCAACTAGCCAACCAATTAGGATGATAACCTCACGTTTCGGCACGGAAGAGAAAATATTATTCTGTTAATATATGTTTATTTGAGACACAATTTCAACACAGTTGATAAGAATCCATTCTTTATAGTATACATAGTGTCACTGCCACTCCTACCCATGCATTTCCAGACGTAACCTCAGTTGTGCTAAAGTCCCTAACTTCATTGTCCTCTGTGTCATACTGCGACATTTGCTGTCCCTCTACCCATACTGGTTATTCTAATCCACCATCTGTGTTAGGGAACAAAGCCTACATTTTATTGCATATAATCTATCTGCTTCCTTGTGGAGGAGAGCATACGTGATGATGATTTGTCTAGATGGGAGAGTTTGGATGCCTGAGGGGAGGATTTAGATGCAGGGAAGTGGAGGATTAGGCCTGGGATTGACACTGACAGAGTGAGCCCTGCAATCACATGCTCTCAGGGCTTCTTCCACCTTCCTCCACAGATAACAACAAACAGCCAACACCCGGGCCAAATATAGACATGAAAAACAACAGCAGCCCAGCGAAGAGAAAGAACGTCATACACTGGAGAGATCACACAGACTGGAAGACAATCGCTACAACCCCGATTAAGGAGGACAAGATCCGTCAGAAGACCAAGTCGGTTTCTCTATGAAGCCTTGTGAACTACAGCATAAAGATGATGACCAAGTTGATAAGTAAATGCTGCAGCGCTCAATGTAAAAGTTAGGTTCATGCGGGCTTGATTTGTAATTAAAGCGGGTAAAAACAGACGACTTCTGGAATGGATCCATCAAGTTGGCTTTAATTCTGATTCTTATTAGCATTAACCTCTACAGCATGAAACTCTGCAGCTCTCCTTGCTTATCCAAAGTCCGATCAAGGATATCCTCACTCAACCTGTGCAATGAACTCGCTGATCACAATAAGCATATTTTTGTCTACGATAGTCCTATCTCCATTATTAATGATGACCTGAATCTATATCCCCCGAAAATCCCTTTGGAAAGAGGAGCCCACTGAAAACTGTATTCACAATGACACCTCTGTCTGGAAGATAAGAGGGGATCAGCTCATCTGGTATTGGTGTTTGTATTAGAGTTTGGCCTCAGTGGAGGACATAGAGAAGAGGATACCTGCACCAGTCTGAAATGGTCCTCTGTCTTTGGTCGCGGTAAATTGGCGGAGTGCTCACTCATAGGATGGAAGAGCTCGTACAAGAGGAGCCATTGTGAATTCTTCAAGGGCAATAAATGTCCCAGCCCATTGATTTAATCGAAACCAAAAGTGTAATGGATTCGCAATCAAACAGACGTCGCATAAAGCTTACTTCATTATTAAATAGTTTTTATTATTTTCACTGCATTAGGGTTAGCGTACTTTTACACACCAGCCAAACTTCTGGCAGAGCGTGATTGTTCTTTGTAATTTTTTGGTTTAATCGAAACCACAAAATTGCCCTGATAGCAGTTTCCCTCTAGAATAGCTTTTCTTCTTGTCCACTCCTAATTTAATATTTACGGCTCAAAAATTGCTTACTTTTTCTTATCTAGTTACGGGGTCATAACATAAACTACTTGTCAAAAGTTTTAGAACACCTACACATTCAAGGGTTTTTCTTTATTTTTACATTGTAGAATAATAGTGAAGAGATCAAAACTATGAAATAACACATGGAATCATGTAGTAACCAAAAAAGTGTTAAACAAAAATATTTGAGATTTGATATTCTTCAAATAGCCAACCTTTGCCTTGACGAGAGCTTTGCACACTCTTGGCATTCTCTCAACCAGCTTCATGATGTAGTCACCTGGAATGCATTTCAATTAACAGGTGTACCTTCTTAAAAGTTAATTTGTGGAATTTCTTTCCCTCTTAATGCATTGAGCCAATCAGTTGTGTTGTGCCAAGGTGTGTGTGAGTGTGTGTGTGTGTGTGTGGGGGGGGGGGGGGGGGGGGGGGGGGGTATACAGAAGATAGCCCTATTTGGTAAAAGACAAAGTCCATATTATGGCAAGAACAGCTCAAATAAGCAAAGAGGAATGACAGTCCATCATTACTTTAAGACATGAAGGTCAGTCAATCCGGAAAATTTCAAGAACTTTGAAAGTTTCTTAAAGTCCAGTCGCAAAAAACATCAAGTGTTATGATGAAACTGGCTCTCATGAGGACCGCCACAGGAAAGGAAGACCCAGAGTTACCTCTGCTGCAGAGGATAAGTTCATTAGAGTTACCAGCCTCAGAAATTGAAGCCCAAATAAATGCTTCACGGAGTTCAAGTAACAGACACATCTCAACATCAACTGTTCAGAGGAGACGGTGTGAATCAGGCCTCCATGGTCGAATTGCTGCAAAGAAACCCCTACTAAAGGACACCAATAATAAGAAGAGACTTGCTTGGGCCAAGAAACACGAGCAATGGACATTCGACCGGTGCAAATGTGTCCTTTGGGCTGTAGTCCAAATTTGAGATATTTGGTATCTTTGTGAGACGCGGTGTGGGTAAATGGATGATCTATGTGTATTTCCCACCATAAAGCATGGAGGAGGAGGTGTTATGGTGTGGGGGTGCTTTGCTGGTGACACTGTCTGTGATTTGTTTAGAATTCACACTTAACCAGCATGGCTACCACAGCATTCTGCAGCGATACGCCATCCCATCTGATTTGGGCTTAGTGGGACTATCATTTGTTTTTCACAGGACAGTGACCAGGCTGTGTAAGGGCTATTTGACATAGAAGGAGAGTGATGGAGTGCTGCATCAAATGACCTGGCCTCCACAATAACCTGACCTCAACCCAATTGAGATGGTTTGGGATGAGTCGGACCGCAGAGTGAAGGAAAAGCAGCCAACAAGTGCTTACCATATGTGGGGACTCCTTCAAGAATGTTGGAAAAGCATTCCAGGTGAAGCTGGTTGAGAGAATGTGCAAGCTGTCATCAAGGCAAAGGGTGGCTATTTTAAGAACCTCAAATATAAAATATATTTGTTTAACACTTTTTTGCTTACTACATGATTCCATATGTGTTATTTCATAGTTTTGATGTCTTCACTATTATTCACAATATAGAGAATAGTAAAAAATAAAGAAAAACCCTTGAATGAGTAGGTGTGTCTAAACTTTTGATTGGTACGGTAGTTGCTCTTGTATTTTCTCTCAGGGATCTTCAAAGAGATCTTCAACTGTTTTTAGGGAATTTCATAGACATTGTTCCATTCTGAACCAATTTTGGTCCAACTAACAGATTGTCAACAACATGGTGTGCTAATGACATGGTGTGCTAATGACATCCTCCCTCACCTGACAAACTGTCAGAGGTGTTTTGTTTATTCCATCACCCTCTTCAGAGGCTCTGACTCACCTGGTGCAAATTATGTTACGCTGCAGCACACACTGCAGACAACCAGTACAGATGAGCGTTAATCATTCTTCTTGAATAGCGACACAAAAAACATGAAGCTAATCTTCTACAATCTCAGGAAAGCCCACTGGGGATGTCACGTGTGCTAGGACTAAACAAGACGCATTAACGCAGAGGGGAATTAAGCTAATTACGGAGGACACGTGAAAAAGTCGAAAACATGGTTTATACCTGCCGCGTCCACTAGCTTCAAGCTTCTATTCACTTCTCGTAAACAGGGATTCACTGAGGGCTCTAAGGAATTATGGAATAAGGTATAATGATATTCATACAAAGGTTACAGGTCAAAAGTATTTAGGAGTTTAGGGATAGATGATCTCTAACCTTTTGTTATTCAAAGGCTCTGTCCCAATAATGTGCGTTGTCCCTTCCCCTCATTTGAACCCATCCTCTGGCTGTGGTTCAATGTGGAGTTGGAACTGAAGCAGGACCATAATAGCAGTTTCACATGTAAGAGTCACATTCACTTCAGTAATTTCTGCAATTTCTTGGGGATTAATTATTAACTAGTGGAAGCATTATAGAACAACTCAAACTACTTTTCTGAACTAATCTTTATACCAAATGTTTAGGGCCCATAAAAAAATTGGCTACATACAGTGCATTCGGGAACATATTCAGACTCCTTGACTTTCTCACGATTTTGTTACATTACAGCCTTGTTATAACATTTATTTAAAAAAAACAATACACAATACCCCATGATGACAAAGCAAAAACGTATAAAAAATGTACATTTAAATATTACATTCAGACCGTTTACTCAGTACGTTGTTGAAGCACCTTTGGCAGCCTGGAGTCTTCTTGGGTATGACACTACAAGCTTGGCACACCTGTATTTGGGGAGCTTCTCCAATTCTTCTCTGCAGATCTTCTCAAGCTCTGTCAGGTTGGATGGGGAGCATCGCTGCACATCTATTTTCTCCTCTGATGTTTGATCAGGTTTAAGTCCGGGTTATGGCTGGGCCACTCAGAGACTTGTCCCGAAACCACTCCTGCGTTGCCACCACAATGCTTCACTGTTGGGATGGTGCCTGGTTTCCTCCAGACGTGACGCTTGCCATTCAGGCCAAAGTTCAAACTTGATTTCATCAGACCAGAGAATCTTGTTTCACATGGTCTAAGAGTCCTTTAGATGCCTTTTGGCAAACTCCAAACAGGCTGTCATTTTTATTTTACTGAGGAGTGGTTTCCGTCTGGCCACTCTACCATAGAGGCATGATTGGTGAAGAGCTGCAGAGATGATTGTCCTTCTGGAAGGTTCTCCCATCTCCACAGAGGAACTCTGGAGCCCTCTCAGAGTGACCATCAGGTTCTTGTTCACGTTCCTGACCTTCCTCCCCCGATTGCTCAGTTTGACCGGGCGGCTAGCTCTAGGAAGAGTCTTGAAGGTTCCAAACTTCTTCCATTTAAGAATGATGGAGTCCACTATGTTCTTGGGGACCTTCAATGCTGCAGAAATGTTTTGTTACCCTTCCACAGATCTGTGCCTCAACACAATCCTGTCTCTTAGCTCTATGGACAATTCCTTCCACCTTAACGGCTTGGTTTTTGCTCAAACATGCACTCTCAAATGTGGGACCTTATATAGACAGGTGTGTGCCTTTTCAAATCATGTCCAATCAATTTACCACAGGTGGACTCCAATCAAGTTGTAAAAACATCTCAAGGATGATCAATGGAAACAGGATGCACCTGACCTCAATTTCGAGACTCATGGCAAAGGGTCTGAATACTTATGTAAATAAGATGTTTTAATGTTTAATACATTTGGAAAAATGTGTAAAAACCTGTTTTTGCTTCGTCATTATGGGGTATTGTTTGTAGATTGATGAGGAAAAAATATATTTTAATCCATTTTAGAATAAGGCTGTGACTCGAAAATGTAGAAAAAGTGAAGGGGTCTGAATACTTTCTGAATGCACTGTAGCTACACATCCATAGGCTTACCTTGTATTTTATCCTCCACTACACTTTAAGCAAGGAAATAGTTAACTAATACATGCATTGGCAAATATGATCAATCACTAACAACATTATGATAAAGAACAGTGGCAAGTGATAGACTTTGAAATATTTTTTCAGGGAAGAGCAAGCCAAACTTACAAAATTGTACATTCAATTTGCAGTACATTTTTTTGCTAGATTTTTTTATTTTTTACGACCAACGGGTTTACCAAGATGACAGCCTGGTTAGCTAGTTTCCTCAGGATTTCCTAAAAAATTGAACAACACAGGTTACAATTAATACAAATGCACATATACACTGAGTGTACAAAACATTAAGAACACCTTCCAAATATTGAGCTTTCACCTGGATTTACTTGATCAGTGTGTTATGGAAAGAGCAGGTGTTTGGATAATGTTTTGTGCACTCAGTGTAGCTAGCTACAGTTGAAGTTGGAAGTTTACATACACCTTAGCCAAATACATTTAAACTCAGTTTTTCACAATTCCTGACATTTAATCCTAGTAAAAATGCACTGTCTTAGGTCAGTTAGGATCACCACTTTATTTTAAAAATGTAAAATGTCAGAAAAATAGTAGAGATAATGATTTATTTCAGCTTTTATTTATTTAATCACATTCCAGTGGTCAGAAGTTTACATACACATAATTAGCACACGCTTTTTCAGTTCTGACCTCAAATGTTCTATAAGATTGAGGTCAGGGCTTTGTGATGACCACTCCAATGCCTTGACTTTGTTGTCCTTAAGCCATTTTCCACAACTTCAGAAGTATGCTTGGGGTCATTGTCCATTTGGAAGACCCATTTGCGACCAAGCTTTAACTTCCTGACTGATGTCTTGAGAATTTGCTTCAATATATCCACATAATTTTCCACCCTCATGATGCCATCTATTTTGTGAAGTGCACCAGTCCCTCCTGCAGCAAAGCACCACCACAACATGATGCTTCCACCCCCATGCTTCACAGTTGGGATGTCGTTCTTCGGCTTGCAAGCATCCCCTTTTTTCCTCCAAACATAACAATGGTCATTATAGCCAAACAGTTCTATTTTTGTTTCATCAGACCAGAGGACATTTCTCCAAAAAGTTTGATCTTTGTCCCCATGTGCAAGTGAAAACCGTAGTCTGGCTTTTTATGGCGGTTTGGAGCAGTGTGTTACGGCTGTCCTCGCTGACAGAAACTGGGGACCAAAACGCAGAGTGGTTAGTGTTCATTCTTTTAATGAAAATCAACAAAACACTTCAAAATACAAAAACAACCAACGTGACAAAACCGAAACCGTCCTGTGTGGCAACAAACCCTCCACAGGAACAAACACCCACAAAACACAAGTGAAACCCTGGCTGGGTAAGTATGATTCTCAATCAGGGACAACGATTGACAGCTGTCTCTGATTGAGAATCATACCAGGCCGAACACAAAATCCCAACATAGAAAATCAACCATAGACAACCCACCCAACTCACGCCCTGACCAACTAAAATAAATACAAAACAAAGGAAAACAGGTCAGGAACGTGACACAGTGGCTTCTTCCTTGCTGAGAAGCTTTTCAGGTTATGTCGATATAGGACTCGTTTTACTGTGGACATAGATACTTTTGTACCTGTTTCCTCCAGAATCTTCACAGGGTCCTTTGCTGTTGTTCTGGGATTGATTTGCACTTTTAGCACCAAAGTACGTTCATCTCTAGGAGACAGAATGCGTCTCCTTCCTGAGCGGTGTGGCGGCTGTGTGGTCCCATGATGTTTATACTTGTGTACTATTGTTTGTACAGATGAACGTGGTACCTTCAGGCATTTGGAAATTGCTTCCAAGGATGAACCAGACTTGTGAAGGTCTACAATTGTTTTTCTGAGGTCTTGACTGATTTCTTTTGATTTTCCCATGATGTCAAGCAAAGAGGCACTGAGTTTGAAGGTAGGCCTTGAAATACATCAACAGGTACACCTCCAGTTGACTCAAATTATGTCAATTAGCCTAACAGAAGCTTCTAAAGCCATGACACCATTTTCTGGAATTTTCCAAGCTGTTTAAAGGCACAGTCAACTTAGTGTTTGTAAACTTCTGACCCACTAGAATTGTGATACAGTGAATTATAAGTGAAATAATCTGTCTGTAAACAATTGTTGGAAAAATTACTTTTGTCATGCACAAAGTAGATGTCCTAACCGACTTGCCAAAACTATAGTTTGTTGACAAGAAATGTGCGGAGTGGTTGATAAACAGGTTTTAATGACTCCAAACTAAGTGTATGTAAACTTCCGACTTCAACTGTAAATATATAGCTAGTTAGCTAGCTAGCCTGTTAGCTAATGTTAACTATTCATCCAGCATGCTAAATAGCCATTTTCATAAAATGAATATGCATAATCGTGTTTCTCTGCATTAACTAACATATTCCTCTTAACTGTAAAATGTTTGCATGATTTCTAATGAAGTTCTAATTGAAGTTCTAATTACTTACATTTGGTTCCATCCTATTATTTTTGGCAGCCATCTTTCCTGCAGAAACTTTCCAGCCTGGGTCGCAGAGCTTCATGGGTAGTTTGATTACAACTCGTTAGGAAGTCTGCAACTCGATTCGCTTCATTTGGAGGGCCAACTAGAGGGCTGAAAATGCACTAAACCTACTTTAAAGTTGAATCGAGACATCACTCCCACTTTAGGCGGCTCACAGGATTGCGCAAAGTGGAGGGGAGGGGCTAAGGGGGAGGGGCTATGGGGGGGGGGGGGGCATTGGAATTGAGCCTTACTTTTGTATCAGTAGATGGAACTAAAGTTTGGACCTTAACAAGACCTTCAAAGCCGACAATAATAACGCGGATTCACTGCAAATTGATAATGTGGTTTGATCTTGACGTGAAATTGTGAGTTTTGTTAATAATTTTCAGGGGGAAATTATTCAATGTAATATTGACTTAAAGGGAATACTAGAGTTAGAAGCGATGGGTGGGAGGATTAAAATCAAGCTGTGCTCTAGATTTTTCTTAAAAGATGGAGAAAGAGGGAGGCCAAACAGATGTCATAATTTTCTGTTAAAAAAAGAAGGAGTTTGATAGCTGTTTCATAGCTTGAGAAATATGTCGTATTTCCCTGCCAGGTATTGTATGATCTAGGGACTTGAAATTATAAGGACACAGCAAAACGTAATACCCTCGCAAGAGAACAAAGAACAGAGAAAGAGAGAGCCCTTATAGCATAATGAATCTGATATACCAGGGAGAACACCTGGCAATACATTGTGAATGTAAAAAAATAAGCATTTAATTAGGATTCCCAATTAACTGCTGCCGAAGCATCGGCTACTCTTCCTGGGGTCCAAACAAGAAACAAAAACACAACAAATAAAATACACAAAATACATAATACAATGCAAAATATAATACAAAATACATTCAAATGTCTGTGTCTATTCACAGTCCCCGTCGTGCCGTAATGTGTTCTTATACCTGGTTTTTGAATCTGGTTTTATTGCTAGCTTGAGTTCCATGCAGTCATGGCTCTATTTAATACTGTGTGTTTCTCAGCCTCTGTTCTGGACCTGGAAACTGTGAAAAGACCTCTGGCTGCATTTCTTGTGTGGCACTGATGAGTGTCTGAACTGTG
This sequence comes from Salvelinus fontinalis, assembly GCF_029448725.1. NCBI lineage: Eukaryota > Metazoa > Chordata > Actinopteri > Salmoniformes > Salmonidae > Salvelinus > Salvelinus fontinalis. Next base: position 39,505,444 of record NC_074695.1, read on the forward strand.
TGCCAAGTGTCATATCATATCAGACCACCAAATATTTTTCACATCTTTTACATAGGAATCATTGTTAAACCTCTTGTATGAAGTTAATACACAATTTTAGGTCCAGTCTTTGGAACTAGATATGGCTACTATATTAGGATCAATACATCCAATGGGTGTGGATACTGCTTTAGAGCAGATTTCTGCCACATTAGTAAAGATGGCCATCAAGGAACATACTAGTTGCAAGATGGCGCCGATAGAGATGGCAGTATTTTGTTTTTTTATGTATTATTTCTTACATTGTTAGCCCATAAAACCTTAAGTGTTATTACATACAGCCGGGAAGAACTATTGGATATCAGAGAGACGTCAACTTAACAGCACAACCAGCACAACGACCAAGAATACGACTTTCCCAAAGCGCATCCTTTGTCTGCACCTCCCAGGGCATTTGAACTGATTCCAGAGGCCGACCCAAAACAACGGCGTCAGAGAAGTTGCCGGAGCGATCTTCTAGTGAGGCTTCATATGCGTGCACACCACCCATCGCTTCCGAGTATATTACTCGCTAATGTCCAGTCCCTAGTTAACAAAGTCAACGAAATTAGGGCAAGAGTTGCTTTCCAAAGAGGTATCCGGGATTGTAACATACTCTGTTTCACGGAGACATGGCTAGCTGGGGACATGCTGTTGGAGTCCGTACAGCCAACGGGATTTGCAGTGCATCGCGCCGACAGAAACAAACATCTCTGTGGTAAGAAAAAGGGGGGTGTATGTTTCATGATTAACGACTCATGGTATAATTGTAACAACATAGAACTCAAGTCCTTCTGTTCACCTGACCTAGAATTCCTCACAATCAAATGCCAACCATTTTATCTCCCAAGGGATCTCTCCTCGGTTTTCGTCGCGGCCGTGTATATCCCCCCGCAAGCGGATACCAAGATGGCCATCAAGGAGCTTCACTGGACTTTATGCAAACTGGAAACCATATATCCTGAGGCTGCATTTATTGTAGCTGGAGATTTTAACAAAGCTAATATGAGAACAAGGCTACCTAAATTCTATCAGCATATGGATTGCAGTACACGAGCGAGTAACACACTCGACCACTGCTATTCTAACTTCCGCGATGCATAAAAGGCCCTCCCCCACCCTCCCTTTGGCAAATCTGACCATGACTCCATCTTGTTGCTCCCCTCCTATAGGCAGGAAGTAAAACAGGAAGCACCTGTGCTTAGGTCTATCCAACGCTGGTCTGACCAATCGGATTTCACGCTTCAAGATTGCTTCGATCTGTCACATGGAATGACGCTGGAGAGGCGAAGCAGGTACGAGGTATAAAATATTTAATAAATTATGGACATGGAACGAGACAGGAACAGCGTCAGCAAACAGGTAACACAAACAAAGAACAATCAATGCAGAAGCGGGAACAGAGCTGGGGAACTGACAAATATAGGGGAGGTAATAACAGGTGATGAGTGGTGTGGGGGCTGTGCTTTGGCAAAGTGGGTGGGGTTATATCCTGCCTGGTTGGCCCTGTCCGGGGGCATCATCGGATGGGACCACAGTGTCTCCTGACCCCTACTGTCTCAGCCTCCAGTATTTATGCTGCAGTAGTTTATGTCGGGGGGCTAGGGTCAGTCTGTTATATCTAGAGTATTTCTCCTGTCTTATCCGGTGTCCTGTGTGAATTTAAGTATGCTCTCTCTAATTCTCTCTTTCTTTCTCTCTCTCGGAGGACCTGAGCCCTAGGACCATGCCTCAGGACTACCTGGCATGATGACTCCTTGCTGTCCCCAGTCCACCTGGCCGTGCTGCTGCTCCAGTTTCAACTGTTCTGCCTGCGGCTATGGAAACCTGACCTGTTCACCGGACGAGCTACCTGTCCCCTGTTTTCAACTCTCTAGAGACAGCAGGAGCGGTAGAGATACTCTCAATGATCGGCTATGAAAAGCCAACTGACATTTACTCCTGAGGTGCTGACCTGTTGCACCCTCAACAACTACTGTGATTATTATTATTTGACCATGTTGGTCATTTATGAACATTTGGTTGGTCATGTTCTGTTAAAATCTCCTCCCGGCACAGCCTGGTTAGTCTGGTTCCTCTCTAGGTTTCTTCCTAGGTTTTGGCCTTTCTAGGGAGTTTTTCCTAGCCACCGTGCTTCTACACCTGCATTGCACCAGCGGGAGCAGACGTGACCCAACCACGTGCACTGGGATATGTTTCGGGTAGCCTCAGACAATAACATTGACGTATACGCTGACTCGGTGAGCGAGTATATAAGGAAGTGTATAGGAGATGTTGTACCCACTGTGACTATTAAAACCTTCCCTAACCAGAAACCGTAGATTGATGGCAGCATTCGCACAAAACTGAAAGCACATACCATCGCATTTAATCATGGCAAGGCGACTGGAAACATGACCGAATACAAACAGTGTAGTTATTCCCTCTGTAAGGCAATCAAACAAGCAAAGCATCAGTATAGAGACAAAATGGAGTTGCAATTCAACGGCGCAAACACGAGACGTATGTGGCAGGGTCTACAGACAATCACGGATTACAAAAAGAACCAGCCCCATCGCGGACATCGACGTCTTTCTCCCAGACAAATTAAACAACTTCTTTGTGCTCTTTGAGGACAATACAGTGCTACCGATACAGCCCATTACCAAAGACTGTGGGTTCTCCTTCAACATGGCCGACGTGAGTAAAACATTTAAACGTGTTAACTCACAAGGCTGCCGGCCCAGACGGCATCCCTAGCCGTGTCCTAAGAGCCTGTGCAGACCAGCTGGCTGGTGTGTTTACGGACATATTCAATCAATCCCTATCCCAGTCTGCTGTCCCCACATGCTTCAAGATGGCCACCATTGTTCCTGTTCCCAAAAAAGCTAAGGTAACTGAACTAAATGACCATCGCCCTGTTGCACTCACTTCTGTCATCATGAAGTGCTATGAGAGACTAGTGAATGATCATATCACTTCCACTCTACCTGTTACCCTAGACCCACTCCAATTTGCTTACCGCCCCAATAGGTTCACAGATGATGCAGTCACCATCACACTGCGCACTGCCCTATCCCATCTGGACAAGAGGAATACCTATGTAAGAATGCTGTTCATTGACTACAGCTCAGCATTCAACACCATACTACCCTCCAAACTCATCATTAAACTTGAGACCCTGGGTCTCGACCCCGCCCTGTACAACTGGGTCCTGGACTTCCTGACGGTCCGCCCCCGGGTGGTGAAGATAGGAAACAACATCTCCACTCCACTGAGCCTCAACACTGGGGCCCCACAAGGGTGCGTTCTCAGCCCTCTCCTGTACTCCCTGTTCACCCATGACTGCGTGGCCATGCACGCCTCCAACTCAATCATCAAGTTTGCAGACAACACTACTGTGGTGGGCTTGATTATCAACAGCAATGAGACGGCCTACAGGGAGGAGGTGAGAGCCCCCGGAGTGTGGTGTCAGGAATATAACCTCTCACTCAATGTCAGCAAAACAAAAGAGATGATCGTGGACTTCAGGAAACAGCAAAGGGAGCACCCCCTATTCAACATCGACAGGACAGCGGTGGAGAAGGTGAAAAGTTTTAAGTTCCTCTGTGTACATATCACCCACAAACTGAAATGGTCCACGCACACAGACAGTGTGGTGAAGGAAGCTGAATTTTCTTAACTTGTCACCGAAAACCGTCACTAACTTTTACAGGTGCACAATTGAGAGCATCCTGTTGGGCTGTATCACCGCCTGGTATGGCAACTGCACCACCCCTACAACCACAGGGCTCTCCAGAGGGTGGTGCGGTCTGCACAACGCATCACCTGCCCTCCAGGACACCTACAACACCCGATGTAACAGGAAGGCAAAAAGATCATCAAGGACAATAACTAGCCGAGCCACTACCTGTTCACCCCGCTTCCATCCAGAAGGTAAGGTCGGTACAGATGCATCAAAGCTGGGACAGAGAGATTGAAAAACAGCTTCCATCTCAAAGCCATCAGATTGTTAAACAGCCACCACTAGCACAGAGAGGTGGCTGCTTACCTACAGACTTGATATTATTGGCCACTTTAATAAATGGAACACTAGTCACTTTAATAATACCACTTTAAGAATGTTTACGTATCTCGCATTACTCATCTCATATGTATATACTGCATACTGTATCCTTCACTATCTATTCTTTACTGTCTATAGCATCTTAGCTGCTCTGTCACTGCTCATCCATATATTTTATACTTATACATTCTCACCCCATTCCTTTACTAGATTATGTGTATTAGGTTTTGTTATGGAATTTGTTAGATATTAGATTTTGTTGTGGAATTGTTAGATATTACCTGTTAGATACTGCTTCTCTGTCGGATCTAGAAGCATACGCATTTCACTACACTCGCAATAACATCTGCTAACCATGTGTATGTGACCAATCAAATTTGATTTCATTTTAATACACGTGGATGATTTAGTTCCTGTTCTGTCAGTTAATACCCTGATAAATTGACTGATAACCTGAACCAGATTTCAGGCATTGGTTACAGATTGAAGCTTCTTTTTGAGTACATAGCTTGATGACAACCGGTCAATATTTAGGTCACCCAGAAAA